>NW_008663023.1:61007-86058 GCF_000695815.1 Acanthisitta chloris | reverse complement strand
AAAAATAGTCCCCTTTATTTCCACTTGTCTCTGAATATGTGATGTTAGAAATACTAGGATGCCACCTCCTACAGACTTTTTTTCTCTTTGCAATTGGTTTTAGGTGTTAAAACTCAAGAGCAATGGCATAATCTAGGTAACAGGTCTAGTAGCATTATTGTGCACAAAAGCAGATAAGCTGTACATGCAGAAGAAATGAAAACTGCTTTTTTGTGATGAAATTTTGATCTTTTCCTGCGAACAACTATACACCATCTTCAACTGCCTTTTTCTTTCAGAGCCTACATCCAGGTAGTGTGTCTTATTTTCTCATTAAGCAAATCACAAGCTTGATATGTGAATGTAATATTTTTCCCTGTGGGTATCTTAACTAAGGAAAATCAAGCTCTTCTGTTTGGTTTTGGGTTTTTTTTTAATCGTTCTGCCAAAACTAAAAAAAAACCCCATCTTGCAACATTTGCTAGATCCAGACAGCTTGACTTTTACTGTGAGGCAAAGCAGTACAGTTAAATGGATGATTGGGTAGAATGCTGTTTAGATAACCTCACTTGCAATACTGAGAAGGTAGAACATACATTAGCAACCAACTATCGGATCAGTAAGTTCACTTTCAGGTATTGGAAGATGTGGACTTTCATAAGCTAGAACTAGGTACCTGTATGGTACATGAATTTGAGCTCCAGAGATGGTATTTGTCTCTCTGTGCCCATTGCTTTTGCTAGCTGATTGGAAATACTGATTTTGCTTTGTTTACAAGTTTAACATTGTCTGTACTAGCTAAGACAGTGAGGGTATGCTTATACAATCACAAGTGCCAAGTCTCAGGGGCTCAAGCAACATTTCACTAAGGGGTTTGTGCTTATGCATTTTATTTTATGTTTGTGATGGCTAGAACTTCATATTTACTCAGTGGCTGTTAACTTAGCCAGAAAGGAGTAACTCGGTGAGTCTTGGCAATGGACTCACTTGCAGTCATGTTACTAAACCTTGAGGTTTCTGCTGATGGCTGGCACAAGCCATCACTGTATGCTGCCATCAGAGATCTAAATTCAGATTCTCTGTGGCAAAGCAACTACCAAATAGATCACAAACCTCTTCTTTCCTTTCTGAAATGTACTGGCTGTTTCAAGCATATTTAGTGAAAAATTACACCCCATTTTTAGCCTTGTCTTAGGATATTCATGCTCTAGTGATTAATTGGTAAGTAGGGATGACACCCATGAGGGATGATTATGTCTAAAGATAAAATGTCATTTGTCTTGCATACTTTTACATTTTCACACTCCTGTTTTACATGGTACTCACGCACCAAGTATAAAACTGGAATTGCACTATGCTTCAGAAGCACGTTAGCCAGTAGGACCCTCAGATCAGCTCTTCTTACTTTGTGGCTTCTTTCATTTCCTTTAATTTCCTTACCTTTCATGAGAAATTGTGCCTGATGATTTTTTTCAACCCTAATTTTTCAAGGAAGACTTGTGCTGACAAAAAGATGGGCTATATATTGTGGTGGAAAATGTGTGTGGAGGGGCTCTTAATTCTTAACAGGAAATTCAGTAGCTCTTGGCACTTGCTAGCTTTTGTTGGTTAAAATACGCCCACTGCACATATCATCCTGTGACAGCATCATTTGGAAATAGGTCAATTTGCCAAGTATATAATGATTCTTAATCTCTCACTGCTCTGCTAACTTTCTGAAACTTAAGTTGGTAAGATGAATTTTGGCTTTGATTCTTTATATGCTTGGGAGCTGACTTTAAACTCTCTGCGTGATGTCACAATAGTGTTGAAAAGCAGTTGAAGAACTTGCTTAAACAGTAAAGGGTAATGGCAACCTCATTTCCTCATAGGGCTTAACTAAATGTTTTACTTTTTATTCATGCCTTTAGTCAACTTTTAGAGTGACCTTTATGTTATAAGCATATTCTCAGAGGATCTTCTCTGTCTGGGATACTGACAAAGAGATGATGGATTGTGTGATTTAGTGGTTACAATGTACTTAGATAAGTGCAGACAGACATTAATGTTGGAAAGAAAACAGTGAATTAAGCTCCTATGAAGAACGGAAATCCTGTGATGCTCCTCAGGATCAGTGTAGCTAATTAGTGATTTGATTAAGATGAGGTGAAGCGGAGATGTGCAATTGGTACCAGTGGGTGGGTTTGGTTGCTGGCATTTACAGCAAAATTAATCCAGAAAGCTGCTCTTTGGGTACATTTCTGGAATTATTCATGTGCTCTTGATCAATCTTCATGTGAGATTTGCTCTTTGCATGTTTGTTTCTGTAACAGAAAGGATAGTGATTTCATTTTTATCACAGCAGTGTCTATTGCAGTCATCATCACCTGATAGTGTAATCACAGCTAAAACAAAAGAATTTGCTGGGTCCTGAGTGCTTAGAATAGCGTTCAGACTTCAAGCATTTTTAAGCTGCCCTTACACCCAGCAATCACCTTTGAATACTTTATTTAATGATTGTTCTCCCCTTGTTGGACCTCTTTATTCCAGTGAGGCAGAATTATGATAGAACAGTCACTGTGTGTTAAGTTTCTAGAAAGCAGGCTTTCCCCACGAGGCAGTCCATTTGGAGTCAAAAATCTCAACACAATGTTTTGCAAAAGGACTTACGTTGCGCTTTTCACATATCCATCAGGAAAGGTGGTAGAAGAGCAAGCCATTTTTGAGCCTGACACATTAACTCTTAGCAGAAGAAATGGTTTGACAAATGCAGTGCAGAGCATATATCACTTGGCAGCATTGGAGCATAGGGTTCCCTGTGTAGGCTGCTCTGTGCTTAAGCATTGTAATTGAAAACCTCATTTTATTGGCGGTGACAGTCTGGAAAAATCCACTCTTGGTTCAGTCCTCTATTTAGAGACAATTTCCCTTGCTGCTTCTTAAGAATGAATTGTTGTACTGGACCCCTACTATTATGTAGCAGCTGCTTTCAGGGCAACAGACACAGGTCATGAAGTAAGAGATTCTTCTTCTGGGTTATATTAATGAACAGTATTTCAGCATTTATTTTTAACAACTGGAGGAGACTGGCAGGATACTCAGAGCAGTGCACTAGAATACAAATAGCATCTTGAAATAACTTGCTCTTATTCCACAGTTGTTAACCCTGTCTAAGTTCAGCTGCATGGTTGGTTCTGTCCAAGATATAAAGATGATGATCAGTAAAACCGCTTATCAAGGAGTGGAAAAGAGGTCAAACCAGTAAAAAATCCATGTGTTGATGCTTGGGAAGCATGCTGGGGAAGTGGAAATTGCCTACAGTTGAGATGGAGTCATCAGCAGGTTGAACTAATTCGAGAGATGATCTTGGACCTGCAATAATTTGATGGGGGTTTCATTAGCACAAAAAGCAGAAGTATTTAAGTAATGTTTGCTGATGGTACAAAGTTAGCAGCAGAGAAAAGAGCACACCACACAGGAAGGATTAGCAAATGAACAGGAAGGCTTGGGTGTGTTAGTTTCAAGTGTTCTGTGAGACCCCAGTGTGATATGCCGGAGTGAGGGCAAGAGAAAGGGAAGCACAGCCTCCAGAGCTTGATTAGAAGAGTGGAAATTTTCCAGTACAGAAAAGGAAATATTACGCAGTTCTGGTCATTATGCTCATGAAAGATGAATTCAGGCAGGAGTAGGCAAAATGTGGAAATATAATAGGATGGGAAAATGAATGAAGAGAGGAGATTTAAAAGGTAGTTCGTTTATTTAGCGAAGTCTGATAACAGAGGTCATGGCTGTGACTGGAAGGGAAAGGGGGAGGAAGAAACTTCATTTTAAGGCATGAAAAAGTGGTGAACATAAGAACAAATAAAAATAATCTGGTCAGGTGCATATTTGAAGGGAGGTCTGTAATTTTTAAGGGAGCAAGGTAATAACCTTCTGATAGAAACAGTCTTCTAACAGAAGACATGAAGGCCAGAATCTTGTTTGTTTCAAAGTGAGCAGCAATGAATTTGGGCAGGAGTATATGACATGATTGCTAGTGACAGAGGATGGCATGTCTGTGATGTAGGCAGACCTTGTATTCATGTCTCCTGATTTTTGAGTGCAAAATTCAGTTGAGACCCTCCCTATATATTAAGATAACTCCACAGTACAATTGACATTAAACTAAGGGAGGGAAAGCTCTGTTGTCTGTTAATATAAATAAGATTAATTTTGCCTATTACTGCATTTAATAACCTGTTTAAATAAGCATGTATGGCAGTTTTGTGCAATAGTTTACTGAAAAGTTCTAGTAACCTAATACTTACTTGTTGTTATATAAATTATATATTCATTAGGAAAAAATCATTTCAGGTTATAAAAATCTTCATAATATTTCTTTCTCTACTTAGATTGAAGAGATACATAGAATGCTTTTCTTTGGCTATCTCTAAGTAAAATTAAATAACTTCTTGTATTATCCAGTCATTATCTAATCTTGTAATGATACCAGGAAGAACAGAGCACAGTCGATCTCAGGAGTAATTTCTAATGGTTGTGTTCTGTACTCTCTGGGGGAAATAAAGACCATAGAGAGGAACACAGACCAATTGCTTTAAATGTCTAATGTAGCTTTGATTCAAAGCAGTATGGTTCGATGCCTCAGCTGTTTGTATGACATGCAGAAGTCAGTGAAGATTTAAAGAACTTGGATAATGTGAGTCTACCCTGCCTTGCTAAGGCCATAATAAGTGCCATTTTCCTCTTTATTTTCCTTGTCTTTTGTCACTAGTATTCTTGGGTAGTTTGGGGATGTCATGGTTTAATCCTAGACACCAAGTAAGTACCACACAGTTGCTCACTCCCTCCCCCTACACCGTGGGATGGCAAGAAGAATCAGGGAGGGAGAAAAACTTGTGGGTTGAGATAAGAGCAATTTAATAATTGAAACAAAGTTAAATATAATAATACCGATGATAATGAAATATAATAGTAATAGTAATAATAAAAAAAGAAGAAACCCCAAGAGAAACAAGTGATGCACATACAGTTGCTCACCACACACTGACAAATGCACAGCCCATCTCTGAGCAGTGATCAGTCCCTCCTGGCCAACTCCCCCCAGTTCATCTATTGGGCATGATGTTGTGTTGTGGAATATTCTTTTGGCTAGTTTGGGTCACCTGTCCCAGCTGTGTTCTCCCTACAGCTTCTTGTGCATGTCTTCACTGGCAGAGCATGAGACATTGAAAAGTCCTTGGCTTAGGGTAAGCAACAACCAAAACATGAGTGTATTCTCAACATTATTCTCATACTGAATCCAAAACACAACACTGTCCCAGCTGCTGCGAAGCAAATGGATTCTATCCCAGCTGTAACCAGGACAGTGGAATAGAAGCTTTTCTGCATTAGTTTTCTCTTAGATGCAGCTACAAATACTTCTAGAACTGGTATTTTCGTTGTTCCTAGAGGGATTGCTCATGTTGATATGCTCATAATAGGATGCACCATTAGTAGGTAGTTCTTATCCCTTCTCATTTGTGCTGTGTGGCTGTCCTGGGCCCTGTGCAAGAATTAAGATGGTGCTGTATGTCCAGTAGTTAATTGCTGGAGCTCACTTCTATATTTCTGTGACTTTTTAGCTTTGAGTTGACCCCTGAGCATGAATGCACCATCTGTGCCTAGTGGTAGCTGTGACCTCATTTATTTTAGCATGGTTTCAAAGACTGGCTAAAGGTAGTGGAAAAAAAGATGACCTTGGTAATCTACCTTAGGTAAGAGTTTCTGAGATGCCAATTCTCCTGTGAAGATGAGCTCATGACAAATTAAGCCTCCCTTTGAAGGATGGCAGGAAGCAAGATCCATCATAGCTGAGAAGTAAGCAAGTGTCAACAGTCTTGATTCACACATTTTGATCACATACCAGTAAAAATATTTAAATTCACCAATAAAAATCTTTTATCAACCTCATGTGGAGAAATATAAAAATGTCATTTAGGTTTGGTTCTGTTGTATTGAAGGCATGGTACTGTATATTTTATATGAAAATACTGATTTGTATTCCAACCAAATGGTGTATTTATTGGCTGTATTTTAAAAATTGATAAATATATTAGTACATTATTTCCAACAGAGAAAATAGATGACTCTGAGTACTGACATCTTTAGACAACATTTACATGCAAATCTGTAACTCTTCCCTAAAGAAGAGCGAACTGGAACCCATGTTGAAAGATAAACCATAGAAACAGTATGTCTGTATATTTTTGTTTATATATTGCTAAGATGGATATGTAATAAAAACAAAGCTATCACTGATGTATCTGACAGATATAGATACTGCACATATAAATATTGGTATAACTACTGATTTTGCCATTCTCTTTGATCTGAACTTTCATATAAAGTTTAGACTATTATGCAGTAATCCATTTACCATGTCAAGGATGATAACCCAGGGCTTAAGTCACCAGGACAGATGTCTAGGGCTATGTTAGAAGCGAAATTGGAATGAGGAAGTGAGGAAAGTGCAGAAACTGAGGACTCGATGAGACCAAGGCTAGGGAAGCCATGATGGTAGTATACAGGGTTTGCATAGGGAAACAATACAAAGTTGCATTAAACCATATGGCAAGGCAAGATGAGAAGTTGAGTTAAAAACCAGTGGTAATTTTGGTAAAGTCCAGGTAGGCAATGTGTCTGGTAAGCAACAGGATCAAGGACTTGGCCTAGAGGACAGGGTGAGGTCTGAGCAGACAAGCTAAGAGTGAGATGTGCAGCTGCAGGCAAGTGGCACCTCGGGCAGGAAAAATGGTGGTTTTGAATAAAGTCTGTGTAGTGGGACAATCCAAAGTGGGATCTATCTTGTTAGGTTCTTGGTCATTGGAAACACTGCTTATGATTACGTGATTATGATTGAATGAGCCCTTTTCTGAACTATGATAGGTTAATAATGATGAGAGAAGGAAAGTCATGTTCTGTTACACTTCTGTTCTGTGCTCAGGTGCAAGGTAGATCTTTTAGGGAAGACGAGTTATTTCTCAGGACTCCAAGTGGAAGCCTGATCAATATTTTGTTGTGAGAAATGGTTTTAAACCTCCAGGCCTCTGGACATGCACTCACCAGGTTTAGGGGATTTGACTGACCCAATCTGGACGCACCAATGTTCAGTCTTAATTAAATTGTGGTGTCAGGGAAACACCAAAAAGTAACAGAAGTGCTAGTATCCTTTCAACATCAAGCAAGTTGAATAGACCAAACTGGGTTATTATGAGCTTACTCTGAAATCAGTTTTGGGTTAAATAGTGAAGAAGAGACATGGGATTCTTCCAGTGGACGATTTAAAGAATATGACTGTAGTATGAATGGAATTCATACACTTTAAGGCATAAGTATGATTTTGAGAACTGTTTCATAAAAAAGAATTGTAAATTGGGTTGGTCAGCGCAACTCTTTAGCCACAGAATTTTGTGAGGCATTTAGCTTGTAAAACTGTGCAACGTTCTCATTAGAAAATGAGCACTGTATAATTTCAATAAAACACTAAGAAGAATCAAAAACTGTCTGATAGGTCTTGGGAGACAATTAGCAAATACGTCATTTCTGGTGAGCTCCACAGAGATCTGATTGTTTTCCTCAGGTGTTTGGAAGCACATATAGAGTTGTTTCTGATGAGCTGAAATTTGGTGGAAAACAACAGTGAAAGTATGGGCTGTCTTGGATAATTTAATGAATTGTGCCTATACATAGTGCATTTTAAAGCAGCTCAAAGAAGAGTTAGATATCTGTGAATAAGATATGCAGGATGTACCGCATGGTGTGGTTATGATTAAAGAAGGAGATAAAAACGACTGAACGCTTCTTTCCAGAAAGGAATCAGCACTGAAAAATGTTTCAAGAGAGCAAAGTGCACTGTTAGCTCACAGTTCAGTTCTGTACCTGGAAGGTCTAACTGAATTCAGTATCAGCCCCAGCTGATGTGTTAAGTAGGACATTCCTATTCCCATAGGAACTGATCTGATCACTGCTCCGATGGCTGGGGCTGATACTGAATTCAGTTCTGGTGTCAGTAGTTTTAAAGGGATGTTAAAAATGTGTTTAAGTACAGACACCTCAATTATTTGAGGCAGAAGTCAAGCAAAGGTACAACCTTGTAAAAGGATGCTTATTAGGACAAGCTGCCAGGGAAAATAGCAGATTCATTTTTCTCTTATTGTCCTCTGATTGCTTCAGGATACTTTCTGGGAAAATGTGAGCAACATCTCAGTATGAAAGTTATTATATGAACCATGATGGATTTTGATCTATTATGCATAGTATCTGAAGATAATGACCTGTTGTCTGATTTTGGACTTTCCTAGAACTACCACAATTCTAAGGCCTCATATCTGATAGTGTGTTCTGGGGCTCTACCTGCTTGTGGGCATGGTGTGTCCAGCTCCTCAGCTCCAATGGATTCAAGGGATTTTGTCAACATTTCTGGGTGGTGCTGTTGCTAACCAAAGGCAGTGTCCAAAATGCATACAGTTCCGAAACTTAACTGATACCCTCTGAAGGTAACTCACCTAATCTTCTATTTTTTCGGTGAGGATATTGCAGGGAACAGAATTTGGAATTTACAGTAGGTAACAAAAAGAATAGGTCATATTTAAGAAAATCCTCGAGACTGCAAGACAAAGAAGAATAGATGGGAAATGGCAGAGGCAGACAGAACAATATGAATTGAGGACTAATGTGGAAAACATTGGTAGTTCTAAAGGTTATCTGGTAAACTTATGCAGCCACCAGTGAGTAGTGGGAAGTCTGTTAACCCTTTGTAGTCTTCAAAAGTTAGTTGCTTTGCTTTCTTGTTTTCTTCAGATCGGTTCTTTACAACCAGACAAAAGGAGTTACTGCACACATTTGCTGGTTTTATTTGAGAGATAAATTAAAAAGTGGCGCTTTTATAATCAAGCAGATCTGTCTGCAATTTCTATTCTCTATGCAGTCATATCTGTTTTATTGCATGCTGGGTTTTATTGAACTCCAGTTTCTTCTTTCAGTCTCGCATTATTGGAGGGTTTTGTGTGATCTTTAGCACTTTTTTCACCCTCCTGGTGAGGGCTATCAGTTAGATAGTGTCCCTAATTTTATGATTACCTTTATCAACTATCTAGTGGAAGGCTGAGGTGGGAAAGATTCTGGTGTAATTTGCTGGAGCCACTTGCAATGCAAGCTCTGATAAACTAAAAACCATGATTTTGTTTTAGCAGGAATTACTGTCATTTTATTTATATGCACTTTTACAGCTCCTTATACCTAAGACACAGTGTTGAAAATGGTTATGATCAGATTTTAAATTCTTGTCATTAACTTTTTCTAGAAAAGTATAACCTGAAAATCAAGACCCTCCACTGTATATGACACAGAATTCCTCAGTCGTGCATTTCAGTGCTTTCCTCCTCGTCCTCCTTCATGCAAACAAGAAGTGCCCTGCTGTTAAAGCTGGGGATAGTCAGATGTAGGTCCTGCACCCAACTGCATTTATAATTCATCCCTAATAATCTAATATACTGAACATCAGTATCAAATATCCAAGGAAAATAATATCCTGTAGTTTTTCTTCTTTCTTACACTTGGGAAAATTGGGAAATTGGGGAAAGAAATTAGAGTCTAAAATGAAGTGTGCAGGAGCATAAACAGTAAATAGAATTACATCGTATACTGACCATTTCACTTGATCCAGCTTCATCAAAGCAAAAACAAATGCAGGAATATTAGCCCTCTTCATAGTTTTGCCACGTTTTAAGTGCTGGATGTAAACAGCAGCATTTATTTCACTGACTGGGGAACAGTGATTCCCTTAATCCTGCTTGTTATCTATGTAAATTTACGATCAAATAGGTTTTCATTCCAACAGTGCTACGTCTAGTTTTGTAGGACTTTATGCACATTAAATGTTTTGGGGAGTTATCCAAGGCAGGAGAGTGGGACCACAGAGTCCAGGATTTAAAGATTCATTGCAAGAAGCTGCTACATACAAAGGCCACAATAAGGAGAGATCACAGTCGTAGAAGAATATGATTTAGGCATGGATATGTGGGTCAGTTTTGACTCCTGACATCCAAGGAATTTTGCTTCAAAAAGCTGCAATTCTTGAAGATGATTTTTAGTCATCTTTCAAATGGATATAATTTCCAAGCTAAGTTCTGAATGTTAGTTTTGGATATTGCATTTGATGTTCACTCTCCTTTTCGTTTCGCCCAAATTTAGATTTACTCTATTGTTGACTTTAAAAAAAAAAGAAAAGGTATGCAAGGACTGACAGCAATGATCCCGAATATAAATTATATCAAGCAAATTGATGCAAGACAAAATTACCAAATCAACCTTTTTTATTCTATATTTTATGGAATATCTAATGTATGTTTGGCAGTAATTTACTCTTGCACATGAATTTCTGACAGTTTCGATTCTTTGGGCTTATTAATCAACGTAGTCAGCACCAGAGCAATTTTTATGAGACTCACTAGTCATCAAAAATTTATTATCAGATAAATCAAAGAAACAACTAGCATCTTAATAGGGTGAACAAAGTGGCATGTAAAAGATCATTCAAGACTACATGCTTTTGACACTTGTGTATTGCATTTAGTGCTAGGGTCAGAGGTTTTGTTTGCACTTTAATGACCATGACACAGTTGCTACCTTTTGTGCTAGACTTTTCCTTCAGTTCTTTGTATGTAGTGTGTATACTTCATGTTAGTGCTATTCTTGTAAGGGATGAAACTTCTATGTGAAGTGTAATACAGAACTTTAATTAAAATCTGAAACTTTTATAGTTAATTGCAGTAGATCATATACACTTCAAGGGTAGGGTGGATGGAAGTACATTGCAAGTAGGACCGGTGTGACAACCAACATACTTCAGTGTCTGATGCAGTTACATAAGGATCTCTGATATTTGTTCCAGTTAAACCTTCAGTGTCTTACTGGATACAGTAACTTACATGTTTCTTGTTTGGTATTTTAAGAAGAATTTCTTCGTCACTCTTCTTGTTGCTTTCCTTGTAACCAAGTGAGAGCGGAATACTTCCCAAACATACCTCTCCGTTAAAGCAAAACACTCATCTTACCAAAATGCTCTTGCATTTAACTTTTGCGCTGGTTGAGTCTCTTCCCCAGTCAGTGCATGAGCAGTGGGCTTTCCTGAACATCCTGACCTGCTCGACTGCAAGGAGACTTAGCCAAAGGAGTGTGATAAGAACATACCAATGACAACATGGAGAGTGTGGCTGGTGGCTTCACGTTCCGTGGGTAGCTGCTGTGTGTCCACCTCTGGCTGTGTGTTCCCACCCATGTACCCCAGCCAGCACTGGCTCCCATATGACCACGTAGCAGGAGGTTCAGGGAGTTGATACAGCTGGAAACTACTTATTTTGGCAGTTTTAGTCTGAATTACCTCCTCAAACTCAGTGCCTGACAGCCAGCCCTAGCCCAGAGGGCAGCAATGCTGCCATAGAAGAGGTGGCCCAGCTGAGGCAAGGCTAAGTTCCAGGGGCTGGTTGCCTCAGCCCCTCAGCTGTGTGTCCAAAGGCACAAGGAGGAGAACCTCAGTCTTCTTCATGCACCAAATGAAGCAAAGCTCTGTGAAGAGAGCATGAGTACCTTTAAGAACTGAAAAATTAAAACACCTCAACATTGGTGAACTAATAGGAAGTCTGGATTTGTCTGTGTTCAGAAAATAGGGGGAGGGAGAAAATCCTGACAGCCTGTGTATTTCACATGAATCTAGTGATGCTGAAAATACGAAGTCTTGTGGAGTGCTTGTAGCTAGCTTTTGTATGTTTTACCTAATAAAAAAAGTAACTGAAGGGAGATTGAATTTATTCCGTGTTAATAACCAGAAGGGGTGTTTCTGGGTGGCTGCCAAGTGATGGAGAACTGTAAACAATACAAAAGAAATCCTGCTGTTCCCTCTTCCACTTGATGGGTGCTTTACAGGATAAATGTATTTAACTTCAGCATTGTCTTATTTCTGTGTTTGTGGTCCTAAGTATGACAAAATAGGGCTGACTATGAGCTAAATGGCTTACAGAAACACTTGTCTTGTAGCTCTTAATGCTTATTTCCCTGGTCTAATTCCAATTCTAATTCCATAATTTCAAGGGAGTTATGGATGAAAATAGTTGCTGTGGGTTGCTCACTTAGCTGTGTATGTAATGTATGAAAGAACTAGATATAGTACTCTTATTTCTCTTCTAGACATAGGTTTAAAGGTGTGGTGGTTTTACAACTAATGATAACGTCCAACAGTCAGTTCTAACATCTGACTGCAACTTTGCATTTTCTTTCATTCTCTTCACTAGCCTATCTACAATTTCATCTGTATGAATCTTACTTGAAGAGGAGGTTTTTATCTTCTTTTTATTTTTGAGACAAATACATAATGAGACATTAAAGTTCTAAGCTGTTTTATTTTCATTAACATGTCAAGATAACTAACCATCTCTCTGTGTACCTTTTACATGGCTGTTGCTCAGTAGCATTTGTATTAAGAGCAGAAAGGACTGATCTTCCCTGGTCTTGATTTGAAGGCAGACTGGAGTTTGGGCTGGTCCAGGTCTAGGACAGCTTTGTGGTAGAATATATAGAGCTGCAGTTAATAGAATTGTTCAATGCTGTGGATTATAGGCTGTGATTTGAACAGTGGCAAGGGAGGTTTGTTTAAAATACATGTCTTTCAGAGTACTCTCAGAGTAAATTGGAAGCATCCACTGGATGTATACTGAAGTGGGAGTTTGAGATCCAAGTCCTTCGATAAATCGGAGAGGTATCAGGAAGCTGACAAGGTGTAAGATGGAATCCCAGTTCCATGTCTGTCACAGATTTCACGTATAGCTTTAGTGACTTCTCAGCGATCTCGACACAAGGTATTTTTAGCTTAGGACCGTAAGTTCTTAAAGGTCATACCAGGCTACTGAATGCATATACAGTAAACAAAAGCATGTATGGATTTTACAGTGGAGAATCAGCAGTTCAGACAGCTGGTAAGAAAGCAGCCAGTCAATAGCAGATCAGTGTTAGAGCACACACTTTGTTTGCTTCCTTCACTGGGAACTCAGTTCATTTCATTCCCAGTGTAAAATCTACCTGGCCAGGACTTTGTTTTCCAAAACTTCACTAGAATTTCTTGAGTGCCATAGATGGGACAAAGACATAAAGATCTACCCCTTCTTCAGCACACAGAGGTCAAGTGGGGTGGGTTCCTGCTCTTTAGATCCAAGCTTGTGCAATTCTTTCCATAGGACCTACCACTGATGGAAGGGGTCAAGAGTTGCTCTAATCAGTAATGCAGAGAACTTGAGGGACAGATGATGCTTTTGTTTTCATGAGATGGTCTCTTGTACCCTGCGTTTTTATTAGAAGCTAGAGAGGATGTATTCTGTTTAGTATATTTGGACACTTGCTGTACGTGGCCTGATGCCTCTGAGGTGATCTTTGGTGTGATTCTTCAGATATAATCTGTTTTACACATGGGTACATGAGTAAAGTCATGATATATTGCCTACAAATTTCTCCACCAAGCCATTTTGCATTTTTTTTCATTAGTAATATTGATTCCTTTTTCTTTGTTCATTGGTTGACTTTAATTTACAGTTTTACTCTGGGAATTGAAACAAAACAGTTATTTCTGAAGTCAGGTGAAATTCTTGGAATTCAGACTGGCATTTCTGGTGTTTCACAATTTAGATTTTGATTAATGTGTTTACTCTTTGCTTCAGTTTTGAGACTATTCTGCAGACACGTGCCATAAATGATATTCTAGCATTTTCTGGAAAAGTCAATTTGTTGTGCTTTCCTCTTAACTACAGTCCTGTTCACATGACAACATACTACTAAATAGATTGCCCTAGAGAGTCTGCACTGCCTGTGATCAAAATCTGGCTGATAGTCATGTCCAAGTTCCAAGTGATTCACTGTATAGATTCTTTGCTTTGGGTGTGACAAATATGTGTCTGAGACTTGCAATAATCTGTATATCCCACATTGTTTTATGGAGAAGGGTTTGCAGGTAAATGTTCTTATGAACCAACTTGAAACCCAGATGCATTTTATTAGACTGGTGACATTGACTTGAGTGACATTTCAGTTTGCAAAGATAGACACCTTCCCTTTACATATTGGCTGTGTGTCTAGATTCCCACTGGATTATAGCAGTACTGATGGTTTCTCCTTTTTCTGAAGATTTGGTTTTATAAGTATTGCACTGCTTGTTTTTTCAGTAGTATTTACTTATGAGCATATAAATGCCTGGTATTCAGTGGCTTCTGGTGTCATGAATGGTAATTAAATCTTCATTTTCTCTCTACTTGGCAACTCATGTATCTACTAATCTCTATGATTATTCATAAATTTAGTATCATTGCTTCATTAAGTTTAATGTTTAGTTTTAATCCTCTGAAACTTGGTTTACTAGGCTCATCTTCACCTGCATTCCCAAAGTAAGTAGTGCAAGTTGCTTTCATTATTTTCTCACTGAAAAAGATACTAACATATGTGTAAGAAAAGGAGATCCTTGTAACAAGGATGAAGATTAGTCATTCCTCTCTCCCTGTAAAGGATTAATTTGTGATATTATATAATACTAGGACATACTATATGATCCCTAAAGTCCATTGCAACCCCTAAAATTCTATGATTCCATGATTATATTTCACATCAAATCTTCCTTTCCATAAATTTCACAGGCAGTGAAGTTGGGAATCAGAGAGGCTGATCTCACTTAAACATTGGTACATTGGCATAGGAATATATGCATGAGCACTAATGAGTAAATGTCTTAGAGAAGTAAGGAGTCTGGATTAAGAAAAGCTGAAACACCCTCTGCGTTTCTGCTAGAAGGCCAGAGGTGGCCTTCTAAAGAGTTGTGCATTTATATGTTTGTGCTGTATATGTCTCTGCACACACATCTATCTATAAATATTCTCCCACGTTCCTGTATATATTTAGTTTAGTGCTGAAATTATATATTGTTCAGTAGATATATGCATTAACTCAGCTCCAATTCATTCTTTTCTAGAAGAAGGATAGATTTAGAAAACAATGGGCATTGAAGTGCAGAATTCTGTTGACACAAAGTAAAAAATACAAATGGTGTTAAAAATAAATGTGTAAAAATAGTAGTCGTAGGTAAAATACTGAGATTATCAAAATGTATCATAGGAGCAACTGATGCAAAATGTAGATGTTGCAGAATCCAAATTATTATATTCACAGGGATCATAATTATTTATGTAATTCTAGATATGCACATACTATACCCTAAAAATGTATTGTAGGTTTACAACTGACTAGCTGTTTTATGTGGCAGAATGTAGTCTTTGCATATTTATTAAAATTATTCATAACCAGTTGCTGCCTAGATGAACTGCTCTATTCTTGTGTCTTGCTTCAATACATTTTTCTGAACCATTTTATCATGACATTATAATGGAAATTTTTCTAAATTTTAGAATGATCCATGGGACATTTTCCAAAACCCCTATCAGCATCTCTTAAAAACATGTATTTGCAGTTTGCATTTAAGAATACTTTCAAAGGGTTTAGTAGCAATACATATTTTCAATATTTCAGCAATTGTTTGCTGCTTCCTTATTAAAAAAGGTTTTATTTAGATGAAAAGGGGATATGTATTGAAAAAAGTTGGAGTATGCATTTAATTATATTTTGTGTGCTTATCCATTCTCCAGCTTACAACTATAAATTGCTTCTTTTAAAACTATCATAGAGTGGTGAAACATATTTGTAATGCAGTTTTATAACCTTAACCACAGATGTCCCAGCAAAGTTACAAAAATCAGTTATATACCTATGGAGTGTGTGGTGCCTCACAGATGTTCCCACATGTTTGTCAGGGCAACAAGACTTTTGCTGAAAAAATAAAGCAGGATGGAGAGGCTTTCTACCAATGCAGTATGGAGTTGGACTGCCTATAAGATGGTCACAGTTACATTGTCTGGTGCCTGTTCTATAAACATTGCCTGATTTGTATACACAGGCCAGACACCTTTATTTCCCATTGAATTCAAACAAAAACTCTGCCCATACCAATACCCAGAAGGAACCTAAAGTGATACATGTTGTGTGTCTTGTCAGACGTGTTTGTTTTGTTTCCTTTCCTGATGTAATTTGCGAGAGCACAAGAAGGAAAGGTTTAGCTTTCAGAAAGAAAAATTTAACTTAAAACATATCAACATTAGGAGTGTATTAACAGTTATAAGTTATTTGAGTCTTGTTGCACGAAGCCAGAGGAGTCTGATACTGTAGCTGGGATCTTTTGCTTTATGGAAGATACCTTAGAAATGGGTTATTGTGTCACCACTTGCATGATGATGTGGCATTATTTTCACTTGTTGTCAAAAGCAATTAGAGGCTAATGAAATCGTGTGCGATTGTGAAATTGTGCGATGTGAAACTATCACTTTCCATTTGATAAATATGTCTTGGTATTGAATAGTGGAACAGTCTTTTTTTGTGTGTGATTATTCCATGTCTTTCTGGAATACACCCAGATTCCTATTTATGATTAAACAGAAAACAATTCAAGAAAAAAACACTTCAGTTCAAAAATTAACCATGGCAAATCTGTGTGACAAATGGCTTTGTGACTGCTGCTGCCATGACCATGGTTTGCCTAGTGAAGGCCCGAGACACAGCAATTGTTTTACAATCAAACGAAAGACACAGTCCCAGCTGTGCACTCCCTGCTTCCAGAGGAGTGCGGCATATATGTGTTTATCAAAAGATTTTGCAAGGCATCAAAATTGTTTGGACTCCAAGTGATTCTGGAAATCTTGTTGCAAGAGTAAGGTCTTCCACATATGCATAATGCTGCAAGTAAAATGGGAAAAATGAGAAATAAGGAAAGCTAGAAGAAAGACAGTGCAATGCATGTGGTTTGCCTTATCTCTCTGGGGAGATTTCTGAATGGATTTGCTGGCCAAGTATCCATAAGGAGAAATCTTTTTTTAGCCAGCCTATTGTCTACTTCCTGTCTGAGCTTACCCTTACATCAACAAAGTAAAATATCTTTCCACAGTAATATTTGTTCATTTAATTCTGGTGCTCAGGTGTTTGGGATTGTTGTGAGGACTATCTTCTGTTTTAGCTTTTCAGCAGAGCAATGTGTGAAAGATGTTTTTCCTCTACAGAAAGTGCGATACAGTGGTTCAGGCCACTAGGATCACGGTGAAAATGCTCTGTTCAACTTAAATGTTTCTTGGACAGAACAAAAACTGCACTCACAAATTACCTGCATTCCTCTTCCCAACCTGTCATAATGGTCTATATGTCCAGGTCTGCTTCTCTGAAGTGATGTGATTGCAGAAATCAGTGTCCAGATGGTGATTATTAGAAGTTTTTGTTATAGCAGTGGACAAGAGAAATACCTGAAGTGACTGGATTCCAAAACCTTAGAGCTCAGTAGCAGCAAACATCAAACTATGTGCTGATTTGAGAGGGCTGACTTAGTCAGGCAACGAAGCAGTGCATGACAAAGTGCCCCAAACCCTCTCTGAAGCTGTATTTATCTGGAATTATCAAAGGGATTTTCCCTGTATGCAGTCCAACATTTACGCCTTTAGTTGGGCATCAGTTTGAGAGACACACATGATCCTTCGATCAGCTTCACCCATCAGTTGTACCAGCACAAGTGATGTAGATAAAATATATTTGATGGACTTTCTGGGAGTTTTGTAGTTGGAAGACGTTTTCTCGCTGGATATCCAGCACAAAAAGCAGACTGGCTGGAAGCTAATGAGACCAGGATGAGTTTGCACTTACAGGCTAGTAGTGAGTCGGTGGTATTAATTTCTTTGTTAAGTCTCTGCAAGCAGTGACAGTTCTCCCTACCTGTGGGTCTCAGGGCAGTGACAGGCTCATGGTTTACTGTCAGCAGAATTGTTTTGAGGATGAAAGATGGACCACTTGGAAAGCTTAACCTTTCCTTTCTCCTTCAGAGGGCAGACAGCCCTTTTCCCTCTCAGAACAACATAACATCAATTTTACCAGGGATGGCTGAAAGTTTTTCAGTCTTGTTTTTTAACCAACATGATAGACAATTTGGGCCAATAACTACCCTTAGTCAGTCCTTCTGTAACAGCAGCCAAGGAGATCCTGCCATCGATGTTATTATACCTTTTGCTTTCCTGTGAACCTACTCCATTGAGGGGAAATGCTTAATTTTCTTGCTAGTACAATCTCAGAAACTTTTGGAGTCAGTAAAAAATAACACTAGCTCAAACTTTGGGCCTTGTTCTTGAGCTCTGATTTGATGTAATTGTTATTTACAGCATTACAGAGTGGTAAACAGCTGCTTGTGCCTGCTGGGGTTTTTTTTTTGCTGTTGGTTTGTTGGGTGTTGTGGAGGTTTTTTCCACCTAATGATGCCAATAAAAGTGACCTGGCGTTTTTCCTTTAATTAAAATGGGCCTTTGTGAATTAGTGTGTGAAAATCACAGGATACAGCACTAATTGGAGTTTAGGCAACTGTTTCTCTGACCTTTCACAGTGAAACTTCTAAATGAAATGGTTCCGTTTTAATTTAGCAGCTTAAGAGTTTTTCGTAGGTAGATATAAAATTATGATTCTTGACCTTTTTGGACAAATACTTTGGGTTTTTTTCTGAATAAAACCTTTATAGCATCGTTGGTGGGTAGTCTTACCTGTGGTTTGACTGCTTCAGCTCCCAGGTTTGATAATGGACATCTTAAGGACATAGGACTTTCGGTGTTAGACCTGTGACCCATTGAGACCAGCAGCTCCCCCTGGGAGGTGGTAGGAGGTACTGTTCAGGGAGAGCCCTGTCCAACCTGACCTTGAACGTTTCCAGGATTGGGGCATCTATGACATCTCTGGGTAACCTGTTCCAGTGTTTTACTATCCTCACTGTAAAAAAATTCCTTCCTCATATCTAGTTTGAATCTATCCACTTTTAGTTTAAAACCATTAATGCTTGTCCTGTCAGAAGAAACCCTCCTAAAAGATCTGTCCTTTCTTGTAGTCCACCTTCAGGTACTGCAAATATGCAATAAGGTGTCCCTGGAGCCTTCTCTTCTCCAAGCTCAACAACCCCAACTCTCTCAGCCTTTTTCTCATAGGTTTGGTGCTTCATCCCTGTAATCATCTTGGTTGTCCTCCTCTCCCTGCAACAGCTCCCTGCAACAGGTCCGTATCCTTCCTGTGCTCAGGACCCCAGGGCTGGACACGATACTCCAGGTGGGGTCTCATGAGAGCAGAGTTAGGGGGCAGAATCACCTCCCTTGACCTCCTGGTCTCATACTTGCTTCTCTGAGAAAATCCCAGTCAAGAGTAAAGTCACTGATAACATTTACAGTTTTCTTATAGTTTTAGACTACGATTATGTCTATACTGGAACTTCACAAGTCAGATGTTTAAGGATGTATAGAAATAGCAGAGGCTTTTGACAGTGTTAATGAGTTTTAAGTATAAAATTTTTGGTGTCCTAATTGAACTAAGAAAAGTGGTAAAAGTTGCCATTTTTGAGGAAAGCACTCTGCATAGATTTTTGAACACAATTAGCAATCTGCACTGCAGTAGACAGATCAAAATCAATATTTCTGCCTCAAATTCACACAGCCTCTTTGAGAGACGAGATTAATATGGTTACTGTTCGACTCTATGTTCTCAATCAGCTAAGTATGTGCACTTGTCATTCATATTTTGTTTTTAGCTTGTTATTGTGACAGAAGAGTCTCTGAGGAGTGAAAGGAGAGCCAGTTTGAAGAGTAAAGTAATGTAGCATTTACATATTTTCACACTGTTAGGGAAGTTGGCTGTTAGGCTTTGAGCATTATTTATTCATTTGATGCTGCTATTTGTTACAGACCTCTGAAATATGTTACTGACAGTAACTAAACCATCCATCTCACTTTAGGATTTCTACTGATTGCTAATTCTGTTGACTAAGTGGTGGAAGAAGCTCAAAATGTGTTATAGCTAAAAAGACATGGTTCTATTAGGGGGTTTGGGGTTTTTTTTTAATACCCTGCTCCCATAGTGAGTTGCAGGAGAGGGTTTTTTTTTTTAGTGTTGGCACATGCACTGACAAAAGCATCATGTTGTAGGCCTTGCAAATCATGCAGATCACTTCAGTTTGTGCTGGTGTGTTCTAAAATTCATGTAAATGAGCTTTCCATCACGATTGTTTACCCAGTGGGTGGAAATATAACCATCATATTCAAAGGAGTTGAACCAACTGACTCTGAAAGCAATTACTGGCAACATTGATTTTTCCATTAATTGGCTGAACCCTGTGAAACATGAAATCTCTAAGGACAGCATCTGAAATGTGTTACTGCTTTTATTGCTGTTATGATTATTAGATTTTGGATGCTACCAAAATGTCCTGGACGATATTCAAAATCCAAGACAGTCCCTGATCTTGAGAACTGAGGAGTCTGAAAGACAAAACAATGTCAAAGGGAATAAACATTTCCAAAGTGCTTTGTAATTTCATAATCTTTTTTAGATAACTGTTTAGATGCCTCAACATATAAATGGAACCTTATTGAAAATGCTGTGTTCTAAGGGGGTAATTCCCATGTCATGGCATGTCAGAAGAGATTTGTCCATACATGGGTTGGTGAAAGCACATCAGGAGTTTGCAATGTGTGTCATGGTTTATCCCCAGCTGGCACCTAAATACCTCACAGCCACTCACTCATTCCCCCCTCCCCAACTCCAGGTGGGATGGGGAGAAGAATCAGAAGAATGTAAACACTCATGGGTTGAGATAAAGGACAGTGGAATAGTTGAAACAAAGGAAAATATTGCGATTATTATTAGAACAACAAGAATCATTATCATGAAAATGAGAGAGGGGAATAAAACCCAGGAGAAATAAGTGATGCACAGTACGGTCGCTCACCACTCACTGACTGATGCCCAGACTGTCCCTGGGCAGTGATCAGCCCCTTACAGAAAGCTCCCCCAGTTTATACACTCTACATGGCATTCTGTGGTGTGGAATTGCCCTCTGGCCAGTTCAGGTAAGCTGTCTCAGCTGTGCCTCCCTCCCAAGTTTTTGTTTAGTTCCTCACTGGAAAAGCATGAGACACTGAAAAAATCCTTGACATTGGGTAAGCACTACTTAAAACCAACCAAAACACCTATGTGTTATTGACAGAATTCTTGTACTAAATACAGTACCAGCTGCTAAGAAGAAAACTAACTGTCTGAGCCGAAACCAGGGAAATGGGTAAATGGGGCAACAAAACTAACATTGGGATTGATGGTGTTAATAAAAAAAAAAAAAATTATCTTTTTGTATCAGGTTGGAGTTGGGCAGAACCAACTAATAAGAAATAGAAAATTGAGCACAATGCAGTGAGAAGAAGGGTACATTATTTGTGGTAACTTCTGGAGATTAGATTCTCTTATAGATGCCTACACCTGCCAGGCCTACACCTGCTGGGCATTAATTTTTAGCGCTTTACTGGATCAGAGTGTAAGTATCTGCATCGGAAAATGACTCTTCAGAACAACTGTGAATGTTTAAGAGTATTTTCAACTTTTCAGCCTTTTTCTTGAGCCAAATCTGAGTTAAGAAGACTAAAAGGAAGTCAGTGGTTGATTTCCTAGAATAGCCAGTATTGCTGTGAGAAAAATCAGATGTTTCAGCAGATCTCTGAGGCAGAGATTTCCAGAATGCCATTTTTAATCCCAACTCACAGTGCAAGTCAGATTGTCTTTCCTCAGCTCTTTATTTGGGAGAAGGTGTCACTCTACTGCATGGGAGGTTAAAGTACCTTCCCTTCTACCGCTTGGTCCTGAGACTGCAATATAAGCAGGTGCTAGCTAAGAATAAAGGGAAACAATTCAGAGATATATGATACCACGAATAACAGAGACAAGGTATATTGGTATTTTTATCAGACATTGTTTTTCTTCTACTTACTGTATTGCTTGCCTACTGATAGTTCAGTCATACAGTTAATTTGTATATGAAAGTACTCCTCTGAAAAATTGGAAACTTGTGTATTTGAGAACAGCAGACAAGTATTTTTTCAGGACAGCATGATAAAGTGATTAGCAGAGTTGAAGACAAGAGGAGACAGTTACATTAAAAAAAATCCATCCTTGATGATTTTGGAAAATAAAGTAACATTTCAAATATAAATACTACTGTGTCGTGAAAAAAACAGCCTGCACTTCAGCGGGGCTGAGTGTAAAGAACTGGCTGAAGGAATACGTGGTTGGGAATTACTGCTGAGCACTGGACCTGCTGAATGAGCTGTGGAACCATAGAGGGTCAGCAAATGCCAACACATCACTGTGGAAGTGCTGCCTTATGTGACATGGAAGAAGGAATGTACCTGCTGTATTCAGTTCTTTCGGCCCTATTTTAAGGTATGTATCCCAGCTGCAAAAATATGGGAACCAATTAGAGAAAGTCCAGAGCAGATGAACAGGCCAAGTTAGAAAAGATCACCTACAAGGAAGATGGATGAAGTTGACCAGTTTACCCCAAAGAAGTGGATGTTGCAATGTTTTCAAACAAGTCTGTGAAGAAGAGGAAAGGAAAAAAGAGTGTGGTCTTGAGTGAGAAGGCGACAAAGAATTTGGACTCAATTTGGCTTTTGTCATATGTGGAGATATTTAAAAAATCTCAAGACAAACTAGAGTTAATCCTGTCATGAGGCAGAAGATTGAAGCAGGTGAGTTCTCAATGTTGTTTCAGCCTAATTTTTCAGACTCCATTTCTTACCGTGTTCTCAAAATCAGGCCGTTCTTCACCTTTCCTCTCTCCTTCTGCCTCCCCCCTTAAAAAAAAAAGAAGAACCTTGTGCTTTCCTTCTCCCCAAAAAGCTACTGAAGTGATAATTAATTAACACTCTCTTTGTTGCTGCATAGTATGGCATAATCTTCCAGTCCATCCCTGGTTCTTTAAGTGCATAAATGTAATGTGAATCCATAATATTTAAATTAGTGGCATAATCTTCCAGTCCATCCCTGGTGCTTTAAGTGCATAAATGTTATGTGAATCCATAATATTTAAATTAACAAAGATTAAAATAGTGACATCAAATTCTGAAAGAGAAAAGGAGACCTGACAATGTATGTGGGGGTTTTTTTGGGGAAAAAAATCTCTCAGCAGAGAGATTGTAATTACAACCAGCAGCTATTCCTAAAGGCCACATGAAGTCTGGGACACAGGTTAAGTTTGTGTCCAGCTTTCTCAGTGGGCAGAGTTCATTGCAAGGTGATACTTCCATTGTCTTCACCTCTGTTGTGGAGCTGTAGTCCTCTTATTTCAGACCCATCATGTCGCTTTATAGCATATGTTTTGCTAAAGGGAGGTGTGAACCACACATAACAGATTAGAGTAGGTTTCTGGCTTTTGAAAAACAGTTTTCTGTCCCAACCCTGAAGGCTCTTCAACACAGAAGAGGGAAAGAAGTTTATTCACTTTAAAAGGAAATAAAAATTTAAATCAAGTTAAAAATGATAAATAAAAATTAAGAGCTTTTTGCAATACCTGCATGTAGCTGAAAACACAACTTTGTCAGGAAAGAATGCAAACACAAAACTTGCAATTTTCTTAGTAAGCAAAAATAAGTATTTAAAGGACAGAAATGTGCCACAACGTACTTGCTACCTTATGAGGTTCTTTTCTGCTCTTGTCAAGTTTGGCTCTCAGAAGATTTTTCCTTTGGGGATTTTTTAGAAGCAGCAGTGAAGCCTAAAAAAATTGCCTTCTGTAGGTCATCTTTAAAAATTCCAGTGTGAAAAGATGAAATAAATAGCATTTCACTATTAGTCAGCATTATCCTTTCTTTTTTTTTTTTTTTTTGGCTGAGAAGATAACTAGTAAGAAATAAAATCAAAATTGATGCATGAAACATGCAACTTTAAGATTACTTGTCTTATTAATGTATGCATTAAGTATTCCTTTTTATTCATCCCATGGTGTACATTTGGTGCAACTTGCATTGGTCAGAACCCACATCTGTGTTTAAATTGGTTTCCCCAGTGAACTCAAAGCAACTGTTTTGTTTGAAATACCTATTGTTTCATTTTTCAGACCAATTCCTGTGTCTGTTATAACAAAAGTAAAAAATATTTTCCTGCAAGACCGATGTACTGGGAAGTAGTCTTACTAAGAATTTTTAACTTACTGGAGAGCAAAGCAGTGAGTGCTGTACACAGAAATGTTTAGTGTCAGTTGTGTAAAATGCAGACTTACTAGTGCAGGTTTTCAAGCACAGGGTAGCCTTTTTTGTAGTTAGATTATGTGGGGGGAAATTGCTTGGTGGAAAAGGTGTAAGAAGTAAGGGGAGATCTCTTAAAAAGTTAAGTGTACCATGACAGTTGAGTGCACACGAGGCAGGTCAGAGTTGTAGGACACTGCAGTCACAGGATGTTTATTTATGATCTCAGCTTGGGTCAGCTGATGTTATATTTTCATTTCTGCCTCTCAGTAAATCTCACCTTTTCTTGAGCCAGTACTCTTTGCTAGTGGGCAGATAAAGCATCTTAAGCTCCATTACACAGGGGATGCTGCCCATCCACAGACCTGTAGTAAGTCCTTTGTGAGATGACATACATTCCAGCTGCCTCAGCCTTCATGTAGGTGCAGAGGTTGGGCAGAGCATGGAAACTAGGAAGTTCAGTAATGCCAGAACATCCCAAATACCAAGTATTTCAGCTGTCTGCAACAGAGTTGAGTTCTGCCAGTCTTCACCATGAAATGGCAAGTATGCTTTCCTTCCTTACCCTTCATATTCTCCCTCATAATATTTTTAATTTACAGGATATACAGCCAGCAATTCAGTATTTAATCCCAGGAGTGTGTGCATCCTCATCATCTCAGACAGCTGCTTCACTGTTGCACAAAAGGGCTTAACATTAATCTGATTCAGAGGCCTGTGTGCTAAAATAAGGTGTTTAGTATGGTTATTGAAAGATAAATACAGACTTTGAGTGTTGAAAAACTGAAGTAATAATTGCTACCCAAATGTTAATGGTAGCACAAGAGAGGGGAATGAGGCAGGAGAAATAACCATCTTATGGGCTGAAGCTAGAGAGGTGACAGACACCACTTCATAGAACT
>NW_008663023.1:53914-60988 GCF_000695815.1 Acanthisitta chloris | reverse complement strand
AGCGGTGATATTTCACAGAAAAGTTCAGCAGTTCAAAGGGGTGTGCCTAAATGTCCCATAGACTTTATATTTTTGGTCTTTTTGTTCACATGGGCATATGGTACCTGTTGGTTTTTTTCCATATAAGGCAAGTTTAAAAGGGTTGTTTCAAGATCCATAAACCTAATGATGTTGGATGCACACAATGAAAGTAAATAAGTTACTGTGTAT
Organism: Acanthisitta chloris; assembly: GCF_000695815.1. NCBI lineage: Eukaryota > Metazoa > Chordata > Aves > Passeriformes > Acanthisittidae > Acanthisitta > Acanthisitta chloris. The sequence continues at coordinate 60,778 of NW_008663023.1, read as the reverse complement.
CGTCATTACTTGTAGAATTATTTAAAGATCTGTTTTGTTGCCACCTTTCCTCTATTTACACCTTTTATATTTTTGGTTTATGAGCAGCAAAAGCAAACTGTCACTACTTGCTGTAAACTGAAGCTTTTAATAACTATCTCTGTTCTACAGCATTTGTCAGCTTTGAATATTCTGTCAGTAAAAAATAAAAATAGCAGGAAATCTCATCAATTGTGACACTGAGAATTTATCTGCTTACGCTCAAAAGGTGTAAAATGCAGGCTTCAAGAATAAGCAATTGTAGTTTTCCTTTCAAAAAAAAGTTATTGCATTTGCTGTGGCTAACAGTAAACTCTCTATACATCACCACCAAAATAAATGGCAAAGTATTTGTATGTAATGTAGTTATTTACACAAAATACTATTTAACCATTTAAACAGTAAGGGATGGCCAAATAGGTGTTGTTTGTCAGACTCCACATTGGGGGCATTTTTGGCCACAAAGCTGAAGTTGTAAAAATGCTCAGAAGAGTATTTCTCCTCACTAACAGATGTGTTTTATCACCTTGTATAGCCTGACTGTCATGTCAGGATGTTTTAAAGTGAAAAGAAGGCATTTCAAATATAAACTTTTTCAAATACTATTATTTTATTTAACATGGAAATGTGCTTGCTAAAATGAGTATGTATAAAAAATGAAATTAAAAGTTTACATGTGCTGCCATATTTTGTTGCTCTTATTTTACAGTGTTGCTGAAAGAGATGTTATTTTGGTAATTTTCTTGAGGGTTTTTTTTTATTTAAGGTTTTCTTATTGCTCAGTAGTATTTGTCCTTCCATAACTAAAAAGAAAGGGGTAATTATTTATCAACTTTAGTGTTTCATTTATTAGTGAAGCATGTTTAGAGTAACAGTACAAACTGAAGTACAAATGTGTTATATTGTGGTGGATCTCTAGTTACAGAACATGAATATTTTGGGACAGTCCTGGCAGGATTTCTACTTGTCCTTAACTGAATGGTTTTGCTTGCAATGGACTTGTTCAATTCTACCATCAGAAGTGTGTTATATCCATCCTGAAACAGTTTTCCACCTAAAGCCATGTCCCCTTCAGACTCACTTTTCTCTCATTTTGTTTGTAAAACTTCTAACAAGGCAGAGTTATGGTTTTAGTCTTACTAGATATTCTGGCAAGTAACCTGTTTCCTGTAGTCTTCATGTTCAGTAGTGCATGGCTGTTTTAATCGTGTTCCTTTTTTCTGGCAGTCAGAAAACTGCCGATAAACCATCTTTTTCACAATCCTCCTTTGAAATGGTGAGGCTTATTTTACCCAAAGATGAATCCAATTAGAAAAACACTTTCCGTTTTAGGAGAGGGTCTACAAAAATTTTATCTGATCAAAAAGGAGTGTTACAAGATTGAATTCCTATCCTCCGCAGAAGTAATTTTTGTCTGACAGAGCCTTCAGTCTGCTGTCAGTGTCTTTCAAGAGTAATGTGGGAATGTAAGGAGGGGAGACTTACCTAGAAAGGGATAAAATTATTCCTCTGGGAAATACTTTTTGTTTGTTTATTTCACAGCAAAGGCTTGAGTCTGTTCTTAAATGAAAGGACAACATGACCTAGAAGGGCCCAGCAAGGAGAATGTGATACAGAGATTTTGTTTAATTTAGAAAAAAATTTTCTTAATTTTCTCCTTTTTTCCCTGTTGGATTTCATTGGACAGAAATTGTATATAGGTGCACAAACATGATAAAAATAACATTATTTTATAAGAAGTCATTTTGCCAATTGAAGCCTGTGAAACAATTTTTCTTACTCTGTAATTTTCAAAATATTTATTATGTCAAGATTATGTATACCTGTATCTAAAAGTGATTTATGTAATACATATCTGAAAAACTAACGAGGTCTCTTCAGCCTGCAATCATATTGGAAGACTTGTGAGAAAAGAGCTTATTGTGTGACAAAACAAAATATCAAATTTTATATTAGGTTTACAGCAGAAATAATTGAAGAATTGTGGATTCAGAGCTTGTAGGTTTTTTGGTGGCATTACCTAGTTAGGAAGCTATAATTAATATTGGAAAACTGTGTATTTGATAAAACATACAAATCTTCAGAAATAGACCTGAAGTCTCCATCCTGGAAAAGAAATGATCAACTGTCATGGTTTAACCCCAGCAGCCACCAAACCCCACGCAGCCACTCACACACTCCCCCACCAACGGGATGGGGGGAGAGTCGGGAGGGTAAAAGCTAGAAAAGCTCATGGGTTGAGATAAAGACAGTTTAATAAAGAAAGCAAAAGCTGCACACATAAGCAAAGCAAAACAAGGAATTACTTCACTGCTTCCCACAGACAGGAGGTGTTCAGCCATCTCCAGGAGAGCAGGGCCCATCACACGTAGCGGTTCCTTGGGAAGACAGACACCATCACTCCAGATGTCCCCCCTTCCTCCTTCTTCCTCCCACCTTATATACTGAGCATGATGTCCTATGGTATGGAATATCCCTTTGGTCAGTTTGGGTCACCTGTCCCAGCTGTGTCTCCTCCCAATCTCCCATGCACCCCCAACTTCCTTGCCAGTGTGGCACTGCAAAAAGCAGCAAAGACCTTGGCTCTGTGTGAGCTCTGCTCAGCAATAACAAAAACATCTCTGCATTATCAACTCTCTGTTCTGCACAAATCCTAAACATAGCCCCATACTAGCCACTGTGAAGAAAGTTAATTCCACTTCATCCCAAACCAGCACATCAACCATGATGTGTAAGAAAGCTGTAAAATAGTAAGTGGCATGATACAAATGAAGAACAAACTTTACTAAATATGTCTCATAATCCAAGAATGATGAGAAATAATCTGGGAGAGCAGTAAAACAAATGGAAGGAGGGAGGTGGTTTGGTTTTTAGCACATCATTCATTCTCAGTACTCATTCTGCTGCTGTATGAATGTAAGATTACTCCTCTCCATATCCCCTGTGCCCTCATTCCCACAGAAAAAAAAATTGGGTGCATAGACGAGACAGATATCTGCTGTGTAGTAGGAGTAGTGGTCCATAACACATGCCATCACCTGACCTGGGCACTGCATCTGGCTACACCATTATGCACCAGGTGCAGTTTTTGCCTTTGGAAGGAGCTGTATTTATTTCACTCTCCTGGACATTCCTTGCATGCAGCCAGAGTACTCATGTTCAGGGTGAATGCATAATATTTGGGTTATTGGAGATGGATCCACCTAAAGCTCTGTGAGCAGAAAAGCTGTTACTATCCAGTGATAGATTGGAGTAAGAAGGTTATGCAGAAGTCAGCTGTGATTGAGAGGAGGAGGGAGTGACACATCGATGGGTTTTTCTTCTCCTTGCCCATGCACCTTCATGCTATGTCAGCCATCTGTTTGGCATGATCTGTGTAGCAGTGTGTTGCAAAGAGGGTCATGTTCTTCAAGTGCATTCAGCAGAAGAAGAGTTAGTGGTTATAGTGTGCTGAGAGGTGCCCCAGAGAAGCAGCATCTCCAGCACCTGCTCCCCAAGTTGCCATTGTGCAAGAGCTGTTTGCTCTGCAGAGGATAGATGCTGCTGCTAAAAGGAGAGTCCTGGTTTCCTCTGAAATGTAGCATCTTCTGTTGGGTTTCTGCTGATTTGGGCTGGATACATGCAGTCTGACATGCCATTTGGGCAAGGTTACTGACCCATGGTCTACATAGAGTCACTCTGTAACTGCTGCATTGCCTGAGAGGCTCCGATTATTTCAGGGTCAGTTCAGCTTTTGGGACTGGAAGCTATTTTTAAGACCTCAGCTGCTCCAAGTATGTTTCCCTACCCTTTCTTCAGTGCTGAGGCTCAGGGCAAGGGTGAGATGTATGGTCACAGGGTCATACTACCTTCCAGCATACCAGCTGCTCCCTGAGACCTGCCAAAACTCTCCCCCATGTCCTGAGACAGAGGTGCTGTGCCCCAGCAGTAAAGTCACCTGCCATTTACTGGGTGGCTGGTGAATGCATGCAGCCAGCTCCTGTGGGAGCAGCTCCTGAACCCTAAATCCTCAGCCCAGAGTCCTGGTCAAGTCTTGTTCATCAAACCACACGGTCACTGGAACTGTAGTCTGCACCTTAGGTAATGTAATGGATCTTTATCTATCTTGTCATATACGGTCAGTGTGCACATGGTTTTTAGGCAAGTTTTGAAACATGTAGAACTTAAGAAATATTCTTCTTGTACCCATGAAATATCTCTGCATTTTGACAGAGTTATAGAAGCTTCAAAGCAACCGTATAGTGACGTGAAATAGTTTTCTTCTAACAGCATCTAGCGGCCCCAGTTCTTATTTATGTTTCCTGGATTTGTAACGCCAACAACTGTATTTTTAAAAGTCAGATAAAGTGGTTTCATCTATTGGTTATATTTTTTGATGCTTTGGGAGATATGGTTAGATTTTATGTTGGAAGCCACCAGGCTATTTTAGAAGCTGATGAAAAACATTAAGAGGAGTAATCGTAAAGCAAAGCTTTGGGAAATCACAGGTTTTCAAGCGGTGTTCTAGTAAATATATTAGAACTGTAGTAAGATTTAAGGACAGTGCTTTTAAGGAGGATGTGTTTTGCAGAAATAACATTTGTCATTAAGTCATTCTTCCCAGGTAAGCACCTTAAAAAACCTTCAGTGCATTCCTGGGCATGTAAATAACAACATACAGGAATGTCCCTGGGAGCAGGGTTTAATGTGGGACAAATGCTTCACTGGTGCTTCTGCTCCCAGAGAGCTCTCCCCTTGTGCTTGATATAACAGTCCTAGCTGATAGCTCAAATATTTTTTAAAAATCTTTTTCTTTGCCATCTTCTGTCTTTATACACTTCAAATTTTGATCAAGTATTTCTATCAGTCCGAGTGTTTCATAGTGCCAGTTAAAATGGTTTTCCTGTGTGCATTGGTGAATCAGTTCAGTGATAAATGCCTTTCAAAGTTGTCCCTCAGACCCTCAGAACAGTGCTCTGGTGTGACAGGTAATTCTGGTGCCTTTAAAACAGGAACTCGCAATATAATTAAATTTTTTTTATTCACACTTGGGTGATGGTGATCTTTTATTTTTTACTTTCTTGACAGTCTGTGTGCAAAAGAATATGTATGTGTGTGTAATTTATTGAATGACTCTGTTGTCCTTTTCACCTTTCTGCTCTGTCCCAACCCTAAAAACAAAAAGGAAAAAGAAAACTTCTTAGAAACAATTTTGATTAATGCATTGTTTCAATATTCTGGCATCAGGGAATAGAAGAAACATATTTTGGATAACTGGATTTTTCTGGAAGACCTGCTTTCAAAAGAGGTTTTATATCTTTGCCTGGGTTAAGTGATACAGCAAATGCTTTTGATATAATATTCGTGTTTTATCTGAAGAATGTAAATATTTTTTTCAGATCTGCCTCCGATATCCCTGCGTCTAGCAGAAATTCTCCCTCTGACTGAAGCGTATCCATCATTCTTTAGGGTATCCATTATTGCACATCCTGATTCAATAAGAGATTATATCTTATTATCCTTTCAATGAGTCACCATATTTATGGATTTAACTGGTATTGTCCAGATGTATCATCTTCGATTAGTGTGTTGGGTACTGTGGGACTTACTCCCCGTACACCACATACTGTAGGTTGCTGTTCTGTGGTGCTGAGCCATCCCAGGGACTGTTTTTATCTGTGAGTGGTACCAACAGATAACAATTGAGGTTTTGTTAGTGCAGAGTTTATTTATTCAGTTTTGTTAAAATGAGGGAAGCTTCAGTTTATCTTGTAATACTGAAAAGTCTAATCTGATGTGGTAGTTTCTTTTTCACAGCTGTCACAGAGGATTGCACATATATATAGTTACCCTTGTTTTGTTATTCAGTTTTATGCTAACTCTCAATAAATATTCACCGATTCTACATGGATATTTCAATGTTGTTGAGAATTAAAAGGCATGAGGCATATTCAAATTGAAACTTCAAGAGGTCTAAATTGTGATGGAGTATGTGACACTTGATGAGGTTTTAGGTTTTTTAAAAGATGATGCTTTGCATAACTTTGCATGTCATTCAGATATGTCCATTTTAACTCTCTGAGCATAATTAGTTGAAAATTGTTCAGGCTTTCTGCTTGTTGTAATTACAGTGAGTTACCTGGTGACCTTGTTAAAACCCTCCTAAAAAACAAACCCAAACCATACCACAGGAAGAATGCAAAGCAGGCATGCTTTTTTATTGATGGCAAGTACAGTACAGATTTCACAAGATTAGAGGTCAGTAAAGACATCTTTTCTTATTTGTGCATTTTCAGAAAGTAATTTTAGAAAATAATGGAGAAGATAGGCTTGCAAATAACAGCAGAAGACACGAGTAGCTGTGCTTCTGTGGCAGTAGTAGTTGCCAGTCAGGCAGTAAGGGGAGGAAGTTAATTACAGGATCATAAGAGTCTACAGATGTTTAAAACATGAAACTACTAGTCAGAGTAATATTTTTTATTGCTTATTGCAAGTGGGATATGGAGAGTTTTAGCCTGAATGCTAAGGAAGACCTTTTCATAGCAAGATACAAGTGAATTAACTCTTTAGATCATACTTTTCCCTGAACTACTTAAAACACATTGTTAGCAATATTTAATAAGGGGGAGCTCTTTCATTGCTCAAGGCATGGGCTGGGTTCTGTTTCTAGCTGCGCTGGTGCTTAAAGCACTTTTCTTGGGGCCATCCAATTACAGAGCAATCTGTTAACCTCCTTGGAGGAGAAAACTGAAACCCATGTCCTGAGAGATGAATGAGATGGACCTGAGGGCAGACAGCTCACCAAATAGGCTTTTGATTAAAAAATTACCTCATTCTTAAGTAGTGATTGGGGAATTTCAGAGAAAT
>NW_008663023.1:52883-53877 GCF_000695815.1 Acanthisitta chloris | reverse complement strand
GAAGAAGAGTGTTCATGCGGGCTGGACACAGCCTAAATAAGCAGCTCTAAGAAAATCCTCTTTGAAGGAGAGCAATAATTTCACTGCATTTTTGAGAGACAGTTACTAGTTTTCCCAGCAAGTGTTCCTGATGGTTACTGCATGCGGGTAGCAGCCAAGCAAAGAAGAAACGTCATTCTCCAGAAATAAATAATTGTTCTTTTCAACCAGTAAAGGCATGATCCAGATAATTTATTAATTTTTTAACCTTTGAAGTGGCTTCACATAATGCCATAAACTTGCCAAGTTAAAGGAGGTAAGAACTTAAGTGATGAAAAGCATCAGACAGAAATTCCTCAAGTCAATTCCAAGAGAACATTATGGGCACCCAGAGGAGGGGGGACATGCTTCAGTGGTGTTACTGGGGTGTTTTGGGGAGGTGGCTGCCTGAGCAGTCAGAGAAGAGATGTTGTATTAAAGCCCAGCAGTTCAGTAAGCACATGCAATGTGGAGAAGAGACCTCTCTACACTTTCTTCAACATTCACAGGCCACTTAAATGGTAGATGTATTGGCACTCCAACATACTTCTGCATACTATGTAGATCCAGCGTCAAAGGGATATTTCCAGTGCCAAATCCTCTGGCCTGGTCTGACCTTCTCTAATCCACTTATTTCCAACTTATTGTTGGTGAGTTCTTATATTCCTGGAATGTATAGCTTGTTTAAAAAAGTCGTCTAGTGGCATCACTGTGTGTTAGTGATAGATCTAATACTCAAGGTCAGACATGTCCTGTGAGGTCAGAGCTCGTTTAATCAGTGTCTTATGAAGTTGCTAATTCTTCCTGAATAGATACTGGTAAAGCTGAGTTCTCCATTCTTTTTTTTTTCTTGTATTATCCAGGCCTCCCCATGCTTTCCTTTTAAAGCTGGAATGGGTTTTAAATGCAAAAGTAGTTTATTCTGTTCTGGTGGGATTTCTTCAGATCCCATCAAGTTAAAAATTGGTCATTCCCA
>NW_008663023.1:30473-52840 GCF_000695815.1 Acanthisitta chloris | reverse complement strand
GAAAGAGTTGTTACCTACGTGGCATTTCACTTGCAGATCCCCAGTGGTGGTCCTGGCCGTTCAGCAGCTGATGTTTGCTGTGCTGCTTAGTGTGACTTGTCTGCTGTGTCACCCTTCTGATTCTGAAATGTATTGTCTGTCTGGCTTGACAGGTTTCTTTTTACTGGCTTTGTACTTCTGGATAAAATTTCTTGCAACAGTAAGTGGCTCCTTCTCATCTGTCTGTCTGATTTTCAGTAGGTGTGATGCTGTGGTGCTTGTTGTTAAGATTTTGACAAGGGTTTTCAGGTTTGGCACTCTCCAAACTATGTGGTACTCATCGGTGTTTGAGCCTTCCTAAGAGGCAGTTTAAGCTGATCCCTTATAGAGTTAGAGTATTCTTGTCTGTCAAAGAAGTTGTCACTGTCAGAACAGAAAGTGTTCCCTCACAGGGAGGTAAAAGGAATATAGAAATCCTTATTAATAGTTATGCCTGTAAAATATCCATGACTTTTTTTTCAGTTCTTTTCTGCTGTGTAAAGGAAGGACCTTCAGGGTTTTGTTTCATTTTGTTCTTTGTCCATCTGAATCTTGCAGCCTGTAAATTAAATGTAAACCTCCTTGCAGTCATTTCAGTGGATTTTAATCTAATCTGCTGGTGTCTTTGTGCATTATATGTACTTCCTGTGTGACTTGATTCCATGGGTAACATTTCTGAATCATATGTGGACTACAGCCAGTCCACCCATTGAATTCTTGAGTATAGTTTTGACAGAAGGAGTCAAAGTCTAAATCTTTTACCCTGGAATGTAAGAAAAAGGTAAAACATATATACTGTAATCACCTAACTTTTAAAAGTAACATAGAGAGATTGTCCACTGACATAAGAGGTCAAAACTCCATCGTGCTGTTCCAGCTTTCACATAGCAAGGATGAGCCCCATGGCAGGTAAACAGAGCACACTTAGCCTTGCTCTTGTCTGTTCTTGAGAGGAAAGTCTGATACTCTGCATGCCAGAAAGTCCTCAAGCTGGCTTTAATGAGTACAAATAACAGCAAAGATACAACAACATAAGGCTCAGCAGTCTTGTGCAGCTAAAACTCATAGCTGTGCTTCTTCACTGCTTCTGTTGTCTATGCTGCCTCGGCTGGGAAATCTCTTCTTCCCTTTCACTACAGACCTGTGGTTAAGGAATGACTCATCCCTTTCTTCCACTGACATTGACCTCGGCAGAGTTACTCCTTTTGTGTGTGTGAGCAAATGAGAGGAGAATCAAGCCTGTGATCCTGAAAAGAAGAATTGCTTAAATTTGATCTCATGAATAAATACTGAGTCCTAATTTCATACTATTTCTGGTGTTCAGATGGAGACAGCAATATATTAGGAATTAAATAATAGTTTTGAAGCAGGATTGAAAATGCAGTGTCTGCAGTTACTCAGCTATGACCTTAACTGTGTAACTGCCCCTGGTGACAGGACCCCAGCAAGGAGACCCTTTTGGCTTTGTTCAGCTCCTCCTGATGTTGGCTGCTGTTGCCATCCAGTGTTCTGGTTTTTGCTTTCTTCTAAGACAGATTGGTAGGATAAATTCTTATTAAAGGATCATGTGCACTGAATGGTGACATGCATTCCTGTTGAGTTACTGTAACTGCTTTGTTTTATGACTAACTGATGCATTTTAGGTCCAACTAGCATTTGTGCCTTAAAGCTTGTCGTTAGATAATAGTAAGTCCATAGTAGCAGTCTTCTGACATCTCTTTGAGATGCTGGGGTCCAGCTTCCTGAGCTGGAGCAGTGTTGGCATGGTTTATTGAGGTGTTAATGGCTTTCCTCTCAGAGAAGGCAGGTTTGAAAGAGACATTGCTTTTTTTGGGGGAAGCCACGTTCAAGACTCAGACACATGCAGTGTTAGTGCCTGGTGCTCAACATTTTTGAAGAAGGTGTTTACATGTTAGTAATTCTGAGTAGGGAAAATTAAGATCCTTGAGAAATAGCTTCCAAATTGTGGGGTAGACTTTCCAAAAAATGACACTTTCAAAATAAATTATTTTTTTTATTTATACATCTGTGATTAAATTACTGTCTTAACTCCCTTTGGACTAATAGCAATGCTGTTCACAGCTATTACTTTTGAATAGAGCAAGAGGATTAAAACTTACTGGCTTAAATATTGAAATTTTAGTTTCTCCAGGTTAAATTTTAATGATGATGCGTTGAAAAAAAAACTGAAAAAGAAAAATCAAACCTTTCTTGCCTACCCCCTCCACTAAAACATCTTTCTGTCTCACAGAAGGAAGTTGCTGTAGGGGCTCCGTAAGAAATGACTCAGTACCCAACACTAATAGCTGAGCTGTCATTTCTTAGGTGTTTTGTTTTGTTTCTGTTTTTTAACAGGTCTTCATTATCAAACTATGTGTTGCTACGCTTACCTTTAGGAGAGAATTTAAAAAATCCATGTTTTTGCAGTAATGAGATGTCACATGTTTTCTTTACATTTGCAGTTTGTCAAAGTGTGTTCAGGATGACACCTTAACTGCCTCCCACTGTCTTCTGTTTATGGGGGACAAAGACCAGATGTGGTGAGACATTTGCCAAAAAATTACAGCCCAGTGGTGGGAAAGGGCTTGAAGCGAAACTAGATCATGAGGTCAAAATTCTCAGTGATTGTAGTTAACACAGGAAAAGCTGTGCTGTACTGTGAAATCTCAGGGTTGTATCCTTCCAGCATCCTGAATCAAAGGACTTTGCAAACAGCCCCAGGTCTCTCACTGCAGCAACTCATGGTAGAGCTGAGTCTGGTTTGAACACAGTTTTGCAAAGTTAGACTCCCTCCTGACCAGTGTTCCAGTAAGTGGGTCCTGAGGAAAGTTGTGCATTGATCTGACAGGGATGTTGAAAGATCATTACTGCTGGGCAAGCCAGGGCCTTGTAAAGCTGTCACGTTAATGCAGCAGTGCCTGTAACAAGCTGTGTTCATACGCTCTGTAGGAAAGAGAAAAGCGCTTCCTCTTCCAGATGTGAGGCGAGATGTTCAGTCAGCCTGTCCTTGTGCTCTCTGCTTTCTGGAGTATAAGTTGTCTGGTTTATATTTATTTGTGTGCCAGTTGGACTTCAAGCTGTAGTAACCAGCCAGAGATCAACAAGCCAAAGATCACAAAGCAGAGTAGGGAAAAAAAAAATTGTTTGAAAGTGTTCTGCTAGGAAAAGATCAGCAGTGTCAGACTAAGGATGCCCAGCCCAGAGGAGTCTTTCCTGCCTTTTGCACCAAGGACAAGTGAGCAGGGTGCTGCACACTCCTGTGACAGCCACTGCAGAAGCAGCTTGGTGCTGGGGACATATCCCTTGTAAGAGGAGCACTGCTGTCACTGAGAAAAGATGTGTAGATTGTCTCAGAGGAGAGCATTAGGCACCTTGCTCTACTCACAAAAGTAATTCAGCCAGTAAAAGACTCACCCAAATGCTTTTACTAAGCTGCTTGTGAATGTGCTGGGTTGAGGTTGTTGTAAATTGATTTGTTTCAAGGTTGGTTTTTTTAATGGAAAAAAAAAGAAGTGAAACAGCAGGTATGAAATGCTGCAATTTTAAAATCTCAGACCAAATCATTCAACTTTCATCCCTGCCAGAGTTTATCTAGAAACAAAGGGAGTGATTTGTCTGAGGTGTGGGACTTGATCTGAGGTTTCAGGTAAGAGTAGATGACATAGAGAAATATGTTTCATAAGGGATAACTATTAGAGTGTGTTTGCAGCTTAAAAAAAGGTAATGAAGTTGGTGGTAACCTGCTCAGAGCATATTTCAGCTTGTTGCTTTTGCTTAGCATACACGTGGCAGGGTGTGAGGTTTTTTTCAGCATAATTCTGTGTTTCTGAAGGCCAGCAGCAGGAAGATGAGCAGCAGTGGGGGTTTGAGTGGATCCTGTGGTGATAGGAATGGTGGAAATGGATGCTTAGTGCTGGATGAAAGCCTTTTTTTGCAAGCTGATGGGTAGCTAGAATTAAACACTTGATCCCACATCCTTTAAATTAGTCGGTGGAATAATGCCATTGGCAGATTGCTGAGGTAAAATGGCAATGCAGTACCTAAGGAAACTTCCTTGAGAAAAATTGTAATCAATCAGTTTAGCCCCTCATTTTCAGATACAGAAGGATCAATTAGGCTTAGAGGGTTTAACCCCAGAATCCCAAGGAAAAACTAACCCTGTTCAGTGCAAGGGACTGGAGTTTACCATTAGCTTGAATTGAAGCTGGGAGTGCCTTGCTGTTTGTCTGCTGGGATGAAAGTATGCCTTGACTGCTGAGAAACAGTAACACTCTTCGCTTCCCCCACTCCATCACAGGTAGTCTTAACCATCTTGTTTGGCTGTTCATTTGGGGGGTTTATGCTCATCTATGAACAAAGGAATTGTAATAAAATTTTATACATGAATCCTGACTGAGACTACCCATTTCTAGCTTTATCAGGCTTAGCCCATTGTGGATAGCACAGTTGAGCCATTGGGAGCACTAAATGACTAGTTACTCAGCTGAGACAGTTTCATAGTAGGTCACTCTTGCTGCCACCTCAGTAAAAAATTTTGAAACCTGGGAATTTCATTCAACACAGAATATAATTAGAAGCTTCAAGACAATCTACAGGACTCAGATTCCTTTTTCAGGAGCAGCGAGAGTGTGAATATATCTTCTACCATGGTGTCCTACTGGAAGCCTAGCATCTTGCCTAATTTGATGATGTAAAAGAAGCATTTTGTTAAATTCAGTCCCCCCTAGTTGCAAAATAAAAACCAAGAAGAGGATAAAAGAGGGGCTTGAGGTCTTGAAAACAAGTGTCAATTTGTAGCCCTGCAGATGCTTGCTATTATAGTTATTCAATTATTATGAAAGTACAGGGGTTTGACCTGAAACTCTTCCAAAAGATGTATTAGATTGTTTACATATAGATAAAGAGATAAATATTTCTTTTAAAATACAGCTTATGAGCATTTATGTTTTAAAAATTGTTGCAATGAAATGTGAAACACTCATCCCCAGGTTTTAAGCTGGACATCTGGCATGAATTGTGGTGCTGCTGTAAATATTTCTCCACATGGACAGGTAGATGCTATTGGAAAAACCAGAACAAATTCTTAAATTGCCAATATTGTCACAAAGTCTCCCTGCAGAATGAAGTTGTTTGACAAAGTGTTTCCCTGGTGATTTGGCTGCAGATGAAAATGTCTTCAGCAATAAAATTCTGTGCTCAGGTCTCAGCTCTCTGTGCTCATCAATCAGCAAATGACATATCAAGGATTTTTTCCTGTATTAGTTAATATGGTGGGGAAAATATGTGAGGCATTGATACTCCTTTAGATTTTTATACATAGGGGGTTTTTTCCGCTCTTAAATACACACTATTATTTATATACATATTTTGTTGCCTACAGCTTTCTTTAGTAATCAATAGTGCTGCAATAGGACTAATGTAAAACTATTTTTTGTGTACACAGATTCTCTTGCCTGGAGATAATGCCTACCCTCTGAAAATCTCTGTCAATCATAGGAAAGAGAGAGCTGGGGGAAGGGTGGAGAGATGTACATTTGGTGACAGCGTTTCTACCCTCAGTGCACTGTCCTTTGTGGCTTAGTATATTAATGTTTTGCCAGTAAATGGCATTTTGTAGATTTTTTGTGGCTCTGTCTGTTGTAAACAGAGTTCTGATGGGGATAATCACGTTTTGCATCTGCTGATACTTTCATAAGGTACCATTAATGGCTTTAGAAAGTTCAATTACATGGCTGCAAAGAAATAAATCACCTGATAGTTTAATTACCTCTAATATAACAGTAGCAAATATCTTCTGGAAAGCTGCCTCCTGTGTTACTAAATGACTGTGTCGATGATGAAGCTGCTTTCCTTAAAGGATGCTCTATTAGGGAGATTGTTTCACAGTGTTTTATGCTACATCTGTTGCTGCCACTACTAAATTTTAGAAAGGAATTTAAAATATGACAGATGTCAGTAATAACTTTTATTCCATGCCTGCTTTTTAAAGAAAAAAAAATGGAACTAATTGCAATTCCCATAAAGATTTATATGAAATGTTTCATAGGAAATCCTTTTTAAATACTTTCAGAATATTTTTTGAATGATGATATGGGATCCAGGGAAATATCTGAAAACGCATTTTAGCAGATTCCCTCTGTGCAGTGTATGTCCTTCTGCTGTGGAATAGATTAACTAGAGCCATTTATTTTCCTACTTAAATGACTCAAAACAGTTAGTCCTATTCACATCTGACCACGTGAGAGGTAAAAAGGGACCACAGAGGGAAAGATGAGTATCCTGTATTAAAAAAAAAAGTGATAAAAGGATGAGAAACAAGAAAATGAAGGAAGAAAGCATAAAAGTCGTATAGGAGGAAGACCAGTAAGAAGATGAAGGCTGAAAAGCTGGAAAGGGAAGAAAAATGGCAAGAGCTGCGATTCCAGACAGTGGAGATAAATGAGAAGGAGCAGCTGATTAGCAAAGGGAAAACATAGGAGGAAGTGCAGCAATAGCAGGAAAACGGAGCATTTAGTAAAAGCAGAAATCAAGGATAGGATATAAAAGAATATTGGCTGCCTTTTCCTCCCATTACCAATCAGTAGGTGGGAGAGAGGGATGGTGGACAAATGTCAAAAGCATAATCACTTGTATTTTTGTTGTTCATCCTCTGTTTTCCTTTGTGTGATTTTGTTTCACCATGTTTACTTTGGGTCAACCACACATCTTTTAGTACCACTGTATTGCTAAACTCAGTGACTGCTCTGAACTACTTGAATCACATTATTTTAGGATCATAGCTTGAACTAACATGGTTTAAAATGATTCTGAATAATTTTGAATCATCTCTTCCTTGTGCTTCTAAAAACATGCAGGTTTCAGTACGTCCTCTCCTGTCTTTTAATACAGTAGCTAGCAAACATTTTTATTTGGTATCTCAAGTATATAATGGGTACACAGCCTTCAGTATGCTAAATAGGGTGGTGGTGCATAATTTCAAGCATCTCCCTGTTCATAGGCTGGTGAGGTGGCTCCAGAAGAGGTTCAGAGCTCCCAGGATCTAGAAGCTGATCATGATGCATGAGTGTGTGCAGGGATGCTAAACCCTTGGCCATGCTGTGGCCCAGCCTTTCGTTTGCTGTCTACCAAAGGTTAGGCAGCACGGGAGGATAAAAGAGCAAGGCTTTTTCAGTGATAAAGCCTGGGTACATTTTTGTTCTCCAGATGAGAGTGTGCCCTGCCCTTTTCTTTGGGCAATTTCCTTACAGCAGAGGTTCTCAGTTGTTAACACTTTACAGGGTAATAGGTAGGTTGTTAACTAATGGCTGTTTTCAGCTTTTAAGTTGTAGGCCATAACAGTAAGAATACAATTCTGTTTCAAAGGGTGTTTTTTAAAGGAAAAAATGATTTTTTTTCTGAATTCAGGAGGTGGGAGTTAGGCAGCACTTAATGTATTGAATGCAGTGAGAGAAAATTTGAGCATAAGGTACAGAGACATGTAGGTTGGGTTTGGATGAACACATTTGTGTGTGGAAAATTATATACTGTCTCAACGAAAATGACTTTTTCCATCTGAAAGAAATTGTTGTTTTCTCCTATGTACTGAGAGAAGTTACAGATCTCCTGTTGTAGCATGTGTAGTTTTTTCCCCCCATACACATAAACAGAAGTACTATAAACTAATTTTTGCAAAAATCAGGGAATTCCTTCAAAAAGTTTCTTTCTCCTTCAAGCTGCCTTTATTTTATGTGCTGATTGTTTTATCTTGAAGCTGTAAACCCCTGGCCCATTCTTCATTGTTCTGAGACAAAAAAAATATTACACCACAAGTGTATCCCCCTCCTTACTAAAAATAATTTCCAAGTCAGGCTCTAAGAATATCTGATCTAAAGTTGCCAGTACTGAAATTATATTTCAAGATTATAGTAAAATAATCAGTAAGGAAAGAATCAAGTTAAATGTTTCTCCTTCTTGTTTCTCCTAGGCCAGAGTTAACATAAGTACAGAATGGGTATCATGTGAGGAGTAATAGCATATAGTCATAGCCCAGTAAAACAAAATAGCAGGTGAGAAAGATGTATCTTGGAAAAAATGTAGATTAAAGGAAAGTCCTGATATTTTGTCTTTACTTCTCTGTTTTTATTTTGGCTATCTACAGCTGATCTTCAATGCCTTTGCTGAGCAGGGCCAGCTTTTAAAAGGGAAAGCTGCTCAGAAGAACCAGGATTTTCAAGGGAAGGTCCTCAGTTGGCCTCCAGTGATACTTAGACAACATGCTTGGTTTTGATTTTGGCTCTTTTACCTAGTCTGGAGTGGAAGCTCATTTGGGGCAGCCATGGTGGGTGTGCGACACGGAGCAGTGGAACTGTGTCAGAGATGTGGGGACATCAGCAGGGTGTAAAACTCTGTTTTTAGAAACATTGTACAGAGGAAAGAGGCAATTCTTCAAACAGATGAGATGAATGAGTTCAGAGCGAGTCCTGCGCCGGCTGGTGCTGTTTGCAGGATGCTGGGTGTTGCCATAGAGACCAAGAAAGGGGGAACAGGGGAGTTTTGAAGAGAATATCATCTGGGGCTTCAGTAATGCTAACTTAGCATGTGATGTCTGCCAAAGAACCCCTCTGCTTGGGCAGTAATGTGGTATGAGAGCAGGAGAGCACTGAGGTCACCTGGCATCCACTATGAGTGACTGAAGTCATGTCCTGGGGAGGTGGTGAAAATAAATGCACCTTGTGTTCACATATGCAAGTTATCTATTGGCACATTTCCTGACAGGGTAATTGCTTCTGCTTCCTCTTCCATTCCTGAAAATATTGGGTTTAATTCTAACAGTGACTGCTATGAAGGTATTTGTCAGGTCTTTGTGTCTTGAGAGCACTACCTTCATATCCCAGAGGCTACGCAGGCTCTCCCACCCTGCCTGCCTAGTTCTCTTGGCAAATAAAAAAAAACATGGGCTGATCTTTTCCTTGTTCTTTGGCAGTAGTTTTGTGCTCTCTGTAGTTTTTTCTCTTGATTCAGAGAAAATGCAGTGTTGACATCTGTGGTTGGTTTGTGTTAGTGGAACAGATTTAGGAAGACAGATTACCTGCACAAGTGTCTTCACTAGGGTCCTGCATCTGAGCTGTTGGGATACAACATGGATCTTCAAAGACAAATGCTGAGTGATACTCGTAGGCAGTTCACTGAACTTAACGCATATCCCTCAATACTGGTGACCCAACCACTCTCTTCACACAGCTGCAAATTTCTCACGAAGCATGAGGCCAACTGTTGCATTTGGAGCCAGATGACTTCTCTCTCCAGGCAGATAACTTGAGCTGTACTGTGTCTGTACTTCACTGTAAGTCACTATACAGGATTTCCACTAAAAAACTAATTTTTGCTCAAACAAGAATTATTGTTTTTTACTAAATACATGATGCCCATCAAGTAGGTACTGTACTAAAGAGATAGAGTGAATGAATCATGTGCAAGAAGGGGAGTCAAGACAGAGTTTGTCTCTATAGCGTGGAATCAGAAGCTGAGCAAGACTAAGAACTGCTCAAGATCAAGATACATGACTGTTCTGATACAAAGTAAATAGAATTTTTAAAATTAATGTCCTTGGCATTGGCTCTGTTAATACTTCCCTTTTGCAACATTTATTTTTTCATTAATGGAGCTAATGTGACTGAGAGATGGATGTGAAGTGACAAGCACCATGTATGTTTAAACGGAGAGAAGTCTGCTGCAGTCTGTGCTCGTGCTGGCTGTGCTTGGTCTTGAAGTAATAGTACTGAAAATCGTAGACTAAGGAGAACAGCATTTGGGGGATATGCTCCTTGCATCAGCCAAGAGCCCCCCATATTCTTCTCTTGTACACCATAAGGGCTTCATGAATTCCCATGCATGCTCATCTATTCCTTCATTCCCTCTATGCTCCCTTTCTTCACTGAAGTGAAACTTGCCTGCATGTTTCTTGCAACATACTAGCTTTGTCCTCTTTTTCCCATGGCAAAATCAGGTGCTTTTCCATAAATGTCTCTTATCCCTCTTTTGTCCTCATAGCTCTTCCTTCCTCTCTTCCAT
The DNA here is from genome assembly GCF_000695815.1 of Acanthisitta chloris. Lineage (NCBI taxonomy): Eukaryota > Metazoa > Chordata > Aves > Passeriformes > Acanthisittidae > Acanthisitta > Acanthisitta chloris. The sequence goes on along the minus strand of NW_008663023.1, from coordinate 42,772 downwards.
CCTTTCCCTAGCTTAGTCTTTCTTCCTCTCCCCCAGACAATTTGTTCTGGCTGTCAGTGTTCCTAAACTGTACTGGGAACAAGTCCTGCAAGGATATGGAGGAAACGAGGGGGTTGTTAATTCTGGCAGAGAAGATTGCAGCCATTCAGTGTCTCTTTGGTCTATAGGTCACTACCCTCAGGCCTGGGTGGCTGAAACAGCTGCATCTGCTAACTACTGCAAGTGGGCACAAACGCTGTGCATATAGGTACCTTTTCCCTTTCTTTCTTCTGTGTCCATCAAAATGAATAGGACATTGCCAATTGCTTAGAACATTCCCTGCAATGTTTGAATTCATCACATAATCCAGCATCCTGAAATTATTTTGTAATAGACAAATGCACAGAGAAAAGCCACTCAGCCAATGATCATAACATCCAGGCATGAAAACTACCCTACTGTACTCATGGGTCATCAGTTCCTGACCACCGTTCTTTTTCCAGGCTACATCTGACAGTTTCCTTTACAGATCTATCTAATAAGTCCTTAGCAAGAAATTGGGCTGCCTGTTACTTTGTGGGTCCTCCCTCCCATTACACTCATTCCTTACCACTCTTTATGTCAGCTTTGCATGGGCTTGTGGGCTTTGAGTGACAGAGAAGTTTTCTCCACAGCATGTATGCACGTCCCGCTGCACAGTTACGCCTCCCGATTCCCACCGTCTGATTCGTGTGGGGGTTTTTGAGTTACAAAAATGGATTCATCTATTTTCTTGCCTTTTTTTCCCACTGGCTAGGATTTCCCATGCCTCCATCATACTAAATCTGGTAACCAAAGAGCTGCAGAGACACGTTAGCTTGCTGACCTGACAGAAAGCATGCACCCTGAAATGGAAGCATTGTCTAGAGCGGGGTAACTACAGAGCTGGAAAGTGGTCTCAGCAAACTATACCATGAATTTTTCGAACAGAAAGACATATGAGTGGTTTTGGAATTTGTTTCTTTTGAGTTTCAGTGTAAAGTATGTCAAAAAGACTTGTAGTTGGGAAGTTGATGTGGAGCATAAAAAACCCGCTTGAATATAGTAATATTTAACATTTGAATTAAGCATTTTTCATTAATACAAAAATATGTTTTATATATATTTATCTATCAGTTTGGTGTTCAATCTTGATACAGTTTACTTGCTGTGATAAAACCTGCAGGTCATTGAAGCCCAAAGAGATTCATAGAGAGCAGTTGTTCACTGTAGCATCATTTCTCAAAGATAAATTATGCAGCAGTAAAGACAAGTTCATAAACTTTATTGTATTGCTTTAGTAGCTGTGCTTTAGGTACTACTGGGAAGGCAAATTCAACACTAAGGCCTGCCCCGAGGTTTATTAAACTATCTTAGAAGCTGCCAGTGTAATTTTTTTTCCCTTTTTAAGGCATTTTTCTAAGCTCAGTAGCAGGAGGAGGGAAGAAGAGGATGGTCTTTTTTTCCTGATCTTTGGTGAATCTTTCTGACTTCCTGTTTGCACTAGGATGTAGAGAGTCATACTATAACAAAAAATTATACTCTCTTTGCTTGATTGAGTCAAACACATGTAGCTTTTTATAGGCCTGCCATTTTTCTTCAATACCATGCATCTTTGTCATAGTTTAAAAATTATCTAGAAATAGTACAGTTACAGCTCTTAAAATTATGTGCAGCTATGAGCAATATGTACTATCCACATTTTCCATATGTTGAGACAATGTTCTAGTTTTATGTGTATAGTAAAAAATTATAAGCAACGAACAGTCAATCGAGTGGAACTGTCTCTTAATCGAATACTGGAAAATTCAGGATCAAAGTACTTTGCATTTCTATTTTAAAGTATTTTAGGACAAAATGTTTTTCAGGCCCATACGTGGTAACCCTGAAATATTAAGCCTTTCTGGCCTTTTCAAGCTGTGCAAATGCAATGTTGGCATCAGAGGATTTATGTCTGTTTGCCTTTAATGGATTCATTTTTTTCTTCAGAATTTCAGGAGATCTTTAAGCAGCTATCATTTTTTATATTTATCTCCGGGCTTCATTTTAAGAAGAATGTATGAATGTTGAACTGTTGCTATTCTAGCTGATGTTACAGTCTCTTCAGAGACAGTTCAAACTGCAAGTTACAAGACTAAAAGACTTAAAGAAAGATAAGAGGAAGAATTTATGTCTTCACTGCCTGCACAGGTGTATCTTTTACAGCATAAAAGCTGTTTTCTTGTAAAATCCAAGGCACAGATGATTTATTTTTTTACTACAGTATCTCGGGATGAGTCGAGATCTCAGCAACTGCTTAGCTATATCATGGTAAATGCAGCTTTGTCATTGTGAAGGTGTTACGGAGAGGGAGCAAACAAAACTACTTCTCCTGCACTGAAAATCTCATTTGGGCAGTAAAGCATAGCCACGCAGAGAGCTGATACCTAGTCTTTGAGTAATATTTTAACTCCCACTGCCTTTAGTTAAATCCTAGCAGGTAAACATCAGGAATTCAAGTGCAATCTCAAGAATGCAAGCACAGTCATGGCAAAAGGGACCAGATGTTCCCTCTATATTGGATCAGCTGTGTGGATCTCCAACCTCATGAGTCCCTTTTCTGAGTCCTGTGTTCTAGAGCATGTGCTAACCAAGCGGGCAAGCTGTCTGGAAACACCAGTAGAAAGCAACCTGTCCACAGTGCAGTGGTTCAACTGAGAATGCATCTGTTCTGTATCTGAACACAAGCTCTGAAAGCATCTGGTGGTCAGCTTGGAGCACTGAGCAGTGAGCTGATGGTGACTGAGTGTCTTCAGTGAAAATACAACACTGTCTCACCAATGGCTGCTGGAAAATATATTACCTGGGATGAGACTGAGAGAAGCAAACCATCTTCTCTCTATGCTCTCGCTTCTGCACCAAGCAGCTTTCTGACTTTCAGGGACCCAAGTGTTTAATCTTAACATGAGCTCCTTTCTACTGATGGTCCTCATTTTGATTGTCAATGAATAGAAGAAAGCAGCTGAAAACACAGTGCCTAATTCTCCAGGGCCTGAGTATCTGCATACAACTGTTGTGTCTAGGCAAAGTTGGTATTTATAAGGGCTCTGGAGTGGTGAAGAAATGAGGCATGCTATGTGGGAGAAGATGTTTTAGGCCTTAAAGAGGGATTGATTTGTGGTTATTATTGCTGCCTTTGATCTGCCAACAGGGATCTGAAACTAATCCACCAGAGCAGCACAAGTCTGATATATAGAGCCAGATGGAGATGCCAGACTAGGTTACGCCTGCTGTCTTTGATGCTGCCTTATCATGAAGTGATAAAACAGGTAGTACAAAGCAAAGCAAGCAAGGGTTAGGAGCGTGTGCACAGCAGAAATGCAGCTGGCTATGTGAAGTGGCTGCCAGTTGTTAAAGCCACTGTAGGATCAATTAGCCATTTGCAGCATTACCCTAACCTGGCAGGAGGCTGCAGGACCCGAGTGCACAGAGCAGTTGGTTGGTGCACAGAATTGAACGTCTCTGGGTGCTTCCATGCTAAATTGAGGGAGTAGAAAATGCAAAGTCCCTCTATTTCCAAAGTAATCCCACAAGCACATATGGCCACAAAAGTGAAAAATGGTGTTTGTATAAGGACTTTTATTCACCGTGAGTTCATAGTCCAGCTATGGAGTCTATCAGAATGAATCTCACTCGAAAACTTTATGCTGTAAGCAGTGAATATGATCTAGCTGCCGGGATGTTGGTGGGATTTTACCACTTCTGGTTTCATTTTGTTTAGAAATTAGAGCAATTTGAGGCTTAGTTTAGCTATTAGTTCTCTGTAGATCGCATAATCATCTGAGTCAGCAAGCTTGTTTCATAAGAAGAGCTTTATATAGATGTTGGATCAATTGGCAGTGAGTTGTCAATAAATGTGTCTCCTAGACACTGCAATTGACAGGCTAATGAAGTGCTTTCTTGGTGACAGCTGTTGACAAATCTTTTGCCACTATGCATTTCCCACTCCTGCATTTGTCATAAATCAACTCCATACTGCAAGCTTGGGGAATACTGGGATGGTTTAGAATCATAGAATCATGAACGTTGGAAAAGACCTTTAAGATCAAGTCCAACCATTAGCACAGCACTGCCAAGCCTACCACTAAACTATGCCTCGAAGCACCACATCTACACATAGTTTGAAGACTTGCAGGGATGGTGACTCCACCACTTCCCCAGGCAACCTGTTCCAATGCTTGACCACTGTTTCAGTGAAGAAATATTTCCTAATATCCAATATAATACCTCTCTTTCACAAGTAAGAGGGTGCCTGTTTGCTACCTTGTGTTACAGGGCGGTATTTGGCAAACAAGTTAGTAGCCTGTGTGTTGAGGAACCAGAAGGTAAGGAGCACATTTGCCCTCCCTTCGATGTGTTTTCCAGCGGAAGGTAAGGAGCACATTTGCCCTCCCTCCCTTCCATGTGTTTTCCAGCATGTTTCTAAGTAGGTGATCAGCAGTTTGACCTCCAAGACTGAAGCCTTGGGTTTACCTCCCTGTTCTTGCATTCTTTCTGCCTTTGTTGCTGCCATGGCTCTTAGAATGATTCAGTGCCAGTGTTTTCAGCTCCATGTTCCTTTTCCTCTTGCCCAGAAGCAGGTGAAACCACTGGTTTATTTTGCATCACTCTTGAAGTCTCCCGTGGGTGCCTTTTGCAAATATCCGATGAGTAAACTAGTTCTTGTAAGTAAAAGTGCCATATTTGTTCCTCTAACTCATGAGCATTCGTAAGCACCAATGATTTAGGGTAAGTGCTGCCTACCTACGGCAAAAAGATGTTCAGCAAAAACAGATCGGCATGCATAATCCCACCTTCCTTGCAAGAGAAACTATTTTGGTCAATGCATGCATTAAGAAGTCACAGAGTGAGTCACTGGCCCTAGCTATTACTAGCACTTGATGAGAAGGCATAATTTTCACTTCACTGTTCGTAGCCAGCCTAGATGTTCTTCATATGTTGTTGCATAGTTTGGGGCTTGTGAGCCACACTGCAAGTGCAGTTTGTCTTTCTGCTTGCAAGGGTAATTGACATTAAAGGCCAAACCTCGAACCCACTGAAATCAGTAGCAAAACTTGTATTGATTTTGTTGAGATCAAAATCAAACTAACACTATGCTGCCATTTCATCTTGACAGACACTGGGGGAGAAGAAAGCCTTTCAAAAGGCTCTGTGTTCTTCACACTGTGGGCCTTGAAAGATACTGAAAGCAGCTTGGGAAGTCATGCAGATTGGGTGACATCAGAATTTACAGATGTCAGTGTTACTGCTGTTTTCCAACAGGGTGGTCACCTTCTTGCTTTGCAAGAGGGAAGGAAGCCAGTGTAAAAATCTGCAGTGGATTAGGGATTCTGCCGGGGATAAGGATTCACGTAGTAAGTGAGGCGTCTTATCTTACCCACGTCCTCTAGCACTATGGAACTAGATCTAGATCTAGGAAAAACACTGCTGTCAAGAAAACATGAGTGTATCACGGTTCGTTTCTGGTAGATGAAGGGAAGCCCAACCCTTTGCTCAAGGTGTTAATGGCATGAAAAGATATTGTGGGATTCCCTGTTGTTTTAGAACCACCTCCAACTGTAGACAAGTTTGTTTTAGAGAACAGAGCTTTAAGAAAGAGGACAAACTAAAAAAGAAATGGTAAACATTCAAACAAATGTTTGTGTCTTGTGTTACCTCAGGAGCTGGTTCAGTTTGCTGATTGCTCAGTTTCATTGTGGTCTGAGTAATGAAGAGCTGACTAGTGAGCCTCTAATTTGGGGTAATTCCCTGAGTACTCTTGAAGCATAACAAAGCCAGAAAAGCTCTAATGAACCATAATGGAAAGGTAGCTGGGGGCTTAACTTATGATCTCTGCTCATTACAGTAAGCGACATTTTCATTGCAGTGTTGCCATAAAGATTATTGGCTGCCACATAACGTAGGTCCCTCCTGAAAAGATTCTGGAACAGCTTTGTTGGCACAGTAAAAGCCATGGAAAAACACCGAAGATTTGCTTAAAATCCAGTAATTGTTTGCCAGATATTAAGGGTGTGATGCTTTGTTCAAAACTGGCTGCAAAATGAGGTGAATAGTCTGTATCATTTTATTACATGGTACATGACTGACCATCTGGTCTTCCACAGTAGAGATATATAACTGGAAAACCATTGTATTGACATTTTTTGCTTCCATAAAGAAGTACTTGATCTTTGAGAATTTCAGCATTTTAACATGTGTGATTACAATGATTTTGAAATTGGCTTTGAATCAGCTTTCTCCTTTGCATCTGTCACAGCACTACTTATCAGGTGTCTAAGATTGACATAATTGGCATGTTTGTGCCTATATTGGCCAGGGGGTAGTGGAAAGGGCTGTATTTGGGCACTGGAAAGAGATTTCATGAGGAAGATGGCAAAATTCAATATTTGCATTGACATGTTAAGTATGTTCAAAAATTCCATCCAAGAACAGCCTTTCTGGAGTGTATCCAGCGTGAGTTAAACAAAGCCAGCTCAGGTGACTGGGTGAAATTGGAGTGTCTGGGATGTGTAGCACTTCAGATGTGGTCCTTCGTGTCAAAAAGGTGAAGTGAGTTTCCTCCTTTCTTCACCTTTTTCCTAGTAGTGCTTTTGAGCAGCTAAATCCAGTGGGCTGAAGGAGCCAAGTAATTCCTTCACCTATGGCAGTGCACAACTGCTCCATGTCCCTGTTCCCTTCTTCTGCCAGTAGCAAGTCTAACCACAAATTCCAAACATGTGTATACACATAGCCAGCCATGGACAGATCAGCATGATGGGAGAACAGATGAGCACATAAACACAGAGAGGATAAACAGCCAGACTGCATTCCTGAATGCATTTCCCTGCAATGTCATGGGAAAACCCTGTGTCAGAGGTCTCTCTGATAGCTGACTCACAAATCTTGATGTTTCAAATATCACCCTACAGCCCCTCAGCCTTTTTGGGGACTGATCCTAGGGTCCCTTGGTCCCTGCAGTATCCAGGACTGAGTCCAGCCTAGTGGCTACCTAGTCTGTCTCGAACTTTGCTGATGGGTCATGCATGCACGCTGACAGAACAGAGAGCATAGTCACACCAAACAGTTAGGAACAGGATTTAAGCAGGACAAAGTGAAGGTGTTTTGGCATAGAGCTCAGCCAAACAACTGTGCTGACCTTGTCCTGTTCGCACACAATTGACCTCATTTATTCCCTGGCTGATTCTCTCACCTTTTCCCTGCACTTGATCACTCACACTGTCTCAGTCTGTCCCCATAAGAACTCCTAAGTCCTGTATAATCCTTAAATACCTTTGTTCAATCCCAAGACTCCCCCTAAGTATCCCAGAGTAAATCCTATGCCCCTTTTACATAGTGGTCCCTAGAGTTCACATGGCCTTCCAGAAAGACTTTCTAGTGTTGGGTCATGCAAGTAAGTTGTGTGGTGGGACTGGGACATGGTCCTTCCCCTTTGAGGGTCTCAGGAGTGGCAATGCAAGGGGGTTCGGTTGTTTGAGTTCCCCACCATGTCACTGTGTCCCTGTTCAGTCTTTGTGGCTATTTTAAGGAGCCGTTGGAGAGCTGGCCCTGCAGCCAGTAGGAATGGCAGATGCAGACACCGTGGGAGAGGTATGTGAGCCAGCCCAGCAGAGCAAGGCAGCTATATAAACCCTGTGTGGGGGGAATTGTGGTCCCCTGAACGTTCTCCATGCTACTGCCAATGAAACCAGTGATCCTCAGTGTGCAGCAGAGCAGGCTCAGATTAACTCAGACACTTCAGTCTTGCTTGAAAAAAAAAATTAAAAAGAGGAAAAAAAGAGGAATCAGTATTTCCCCAGAGTCCCTGCTATACATTTTATTGGTACACTTTGTCTAGTTACTGGAAAAGAAATACATACCTGCCAGACATAGAATAACTTTTAAAAAGTTCCTTGGCTTGCACTTAGCTATTTTTATTCTCTGTTTTCCTTTTTTAAAATGTTAATTAGGTACACAGCAAAATGCATGTAGTAAATCAATAATAAAGATTATGTAAGGGGATTTATCTGAGCAGCAAGCCCCTTAGTGGAGCATTCAGAAAGGAAAAAGAGCACTGTTTTACTGAAACCCAGAGGACTCCATGTGGACAACAACATTAAAATAACATAAGAATGAAAAAGACTCTGTTTGACTGGCTCCAAGAAGGTGTCTGTTCTGCATGCCAGTATGTTTTCTGCACCGTGTTTTCTGCCTGTCTGGGGTTAGTTTGAGAGCAGGCAGGTGGCCCTGAATATGGTCCCAACAACATGGTTTTGGGAAATGGAGCAACTGTTGATTTATCTACTGCATGCTTGTGAATTGCAAATATGTAAAGACAAGGGTTGTGATGATACAGATGATTCAGTAAACAGAACACACTTCTTTCTCACTTGTGTAGTCTTTTTCCTTCTTGGTGGTGCATTTTTCTCTGCAGCTACCTGTGCTGGCCTCTGCCAAAGAAGCTGAGCCTGTTCATGCAGATTCTGCAGTTCTTAATTGCTTTTGATGAATTCAGTGGAGGATGTAATTTGTTCTAGTGGGTACCTCAGCCCTCAGGGTTTACAGCTGATGCCTGTATCTGGCACTAAACTGGTTTTTTTTCTGGTCATATATAAATGGGAAAGCACCATTTGATCTGTGAAAAGAAAACAAGGGGGAAAATATTCCACTCCAATCTGTGGGAATTCTCATCCTTAAGGATATAGGTTCTAACCTATGCAGGTTTTCCATGCCTGGGGTGAATCTAGGGACTGGTGTGCATGCATAGGCTGAGCCACTCATTGGTCCATTCGAAATGGGGTGTGAGAAGGAACCTCCTGGATGCACTTGAAGATGCAATTCCCAGGCAATAAATTCTTCATAATCAAGGTAGTCTGATAGTTGCATGTGCAGAAATGAATTGTTGTCTCCCTGGTCCTCTCAGGCTGCTGGTTCATTATACTGATCTAGCTGGGGCTTGTTTTATCAGCATGATAGATTCTCTAGGTGAAATCTTAATTCCTGTTTGTCTCTGATTTGAAAGAAATAGGCATAAGCATGCCCTCTCCTTTTCATCTTCATGATAGTTCCATGGAGGCCCTCCTTGTGTGTCTCTCTGGTTTTGCAGCATGGCTGAGAGTTTCAGTGCTGGGCTCCCCGGGTGTTCAGTGGGTCTGACTTTCAGAAAACAGATGCTTGTATTCCATGTGCTTTCAAAACCCTCTCTGCCAAAAGCCACAGTTCTTGTAAGGTCTTTCAGGTTGGGTATGCAAAGTCATTAGCCAGCTTTGCAAGTCTTGGCCTGTACATTTTCCTTTTAAAAAAATGATTTTTCTAGGCTTCTATGAGCTTCCTGCTGTGCTCACCTAACAAGCCTCACATTTAAAGTACTTGCTTCAAAAGGCTACTAGCCTCAGAGAATATAAGAAGGCTTTCTTTTATTACAGTGTATTAATTAAAGAAATGCCTAACACCTACTTGGAATTCCTTTATGGGAGAAAAATTAGTTCTCCTTAACATGCAGGACGGTGAGTTCAAAGAAGCAAAGATTAAATTAACCAGTTTAAGAGCAGATGTATCTGGCAGAATTAAAGCTGTCCAGCACTTGCCAGCCCTGTAGGAGAGCAAGTGTTTGTAAATCATAGTTACCTGAGCTCAAATCGCCCCCCACAGACACATCTCCCTGGAGGTGTCTCCTTATACATCTGACTGGACTGTATTCCCTTCGCAGCTACTGTTGGACTGATGACAAGGAGCTCCTGAGCTAAGGCCAGAGGTCCCTCTGGTCAGGATCTGTCTCTGACAGTAACTTGTCGAGACAGAGGGTGGGAAACATGTCACCCAGAGGCTGAGTCTTTCTTTTCTTCAGGTATATAGAAGAGCAAATATAAAGGAGATAGACTGGGGTGGAGGAATCCTGCAGAAGGGAGCTCTGTGGGGAACTGAATGGTGAAGTGGCCTGTAGGAGACACATGGGGTGGGTAGGCGTCTTCTGGAGGGTGCACATTCTTCACGGTCGCTGAGACAGGGAGCTCCAGAACGATTTTGGCAGAATATTTTTTTCACTTATTGAGATTTGGAGTGTTTTTAGGCAGGAATTCACAGTAAGTCAACTTTGGGCTGTATGACTCAGCAGAGTCTATAACGTAAGGTAGCTAACAGCTTGTGGGAGCGTGCGAAGTGGGAACAGGGAAGGAGTGGTTGCTTTGGGTGGACTTGATCTAGCATTTTAAAACAGCTAAACATGAGTGTATGCGTGTCAGCTAGCTACCCACTGTCCACTGTAGTTGGTGAAAATCTTTGACAGAGTAATGCAACTAAGCATCTCACAGCAGACACTTGTATTTGATCACCCAAAAAGCTCTCTGCTCCAGTGGCTTCGTTAGCCATGTCTCCACTGACCAGGAGGCATGGACTTGGATACCTAACTCTCCACCTATACTGAATCCACTTGTTCTTATCTAATTTGGTCTCCAAAAAGTGAAATTGGCTACAAAAGAAGATGGGAAACCAAGATGGGAAGAGGTGATCAGTTCCCCTACTGAGTGCCTGTGGGGGTGAAGACCCCAGAAGGTACTTAAGGGGATTTCTGGTGATGCAGAAAGTCTCTTTGAAAAGTGAAGTGCAGGACTTAGGGGGATTAGGAAGAGTGATGACAGGAAAAGTCTGCAGGAACTTAGAGTTATGAAGATTATTGGGGTAGATGAAAGGAATAGAAAAATAACACAGGTTGTTATACTTCCGAGTGTCTCAGGGCTGGGCTCTGGTGTGTGGAGAAGTGTTAGGCATACCAGAGTGTCAGTGGGCTATAGAGGAAGACAAACTGTTGCAGACCTAAATATAGTGGAGCAGTTTCACACAGCATTAAGAGCTGCAGGTTTAGTAGCCCAGAGGCTCTTGCAGTGTAGCAGACACATGGCACCATCAGCTCCTGCCTCCTCCGTCCAGCCAGTGCTGCCTCCAGTTGCAGAGCATGAGGAAAGAGCTGGTACACAGACTGGCCAAAGCTGAGGTTTTCTGAAGAAACTTGTGAGAGCTTCAGATGATGAACATCACTGACACTGCTGCCATCTGCTCTCAGAGCACTTGCAAACAAGAGGCAAAAAATTAGCTCATAAAATGAGCCACTCTTTGTCTGTTCTTGCTTATTAAGAGTCCTAAAACTGCAGCTTGCATCCAAGTGTGTAAGGAAACCAGGTACTGGTTTCACTTACCCATGCAGTGTTCATCTTCATTGAAATCATCTGACTTATATCGCAGAGAATCTGGTAAACTACCAAAATAGTACAATATTTGCAAAGTAATTTTAACCTCCATTGTTTTCTCTCACTGTTACGTTACTAACAAATTAAATGCCAGTATATTTCCCTTTCCTGGGAGAATATGTGGTTTAAGGAGGTGACATCTTAGCAACTCCCACAGGAGAAAAGGCCAGTCCCAGTAACTCAAAGGGGATACCAGAGCAGGAGTTAGCTATGCAAAACTGCTGAGGCAAAAGCACCTTGCTCTAAGTGCTTGAGAATTGTAATTAATGCAGGGTAGCCAGCATGTATCAGTGATGCAAGCACTACTTTCAGGTTTGGGTTTCCAGTGATAGCACCACTGATTCAGCCTTTCCCCTCTCGTGTTTCAGCAGCTGGGGCTTGGGACTATCCTGTTGAGGTCACTGTAAATACCCACTTCTGAAGCTTCATCTGAGGTTAAATATTTGCCTGAGCTCCGGTTTTTGGAGAAGTGACCAGATCTGGACTGTTTCACCTTTGTTTCCCAGATTACAGTATGTAGCTGGAGGTAGCATCTCTCCGGGATCGTGTTTAACTGTGCAGTCCTTTTCATAGTGCATACTCACCCTGTAGGACTGTTACAGACACGAAGTGAGAGCAGTGTATTTCTAATGACTCAATCTTGAAATCCTTTTTTCAAAATGCTTGAACTCAAGAAAATCAGTGTGTGCATGAAACACTTTGCACTAGGTCACTAGCTCACACAAGTTCACTCTTCATCTCTAGGAGCATATGGCCCTCAGCCAGTTAGCATTTTGCTGTACAAGAGAGAAAAAATGTAGGCAGTTGTGCTGAAGGTGGTTTTTGAAAATGACTATTTTGAACTTTATGAATTTTAAGTATGGTTCTGTTTTGAAATTTAGAGATTTTGGTAGCAAGCCTGTATGCTTTCAAGTTACAAGGCTCCATGCCTGATCTTATGCTGTAAATTGCAACATTTAGCAATTTGTGGTTTAATTTAGAAGGATCACCTACTTTCCTAAATGCTTAAGTAACGTGGCAGACTGTGGTTATTGATTCTCTCTG
>NW_008663023.1:7667-30453 GCF_000695815.1 Acanthisitta chloris | reverse complement strand
CCTCTTGGGAATGCCCCTCCTGAACTGCATGCTTGCTAGTGACAGCTTAGACCCCCTGATACATAACCGAAGACCTTGCCTAATATCCTTGCAACTACTTAGGGAATTTTTATTAAGTAAAAACATCATTAAAGTAGACAGAATGATGAAGTTTAATGAGCATCTTTCTCACTTGATATTGTTAGGTTTGCTGCTGCAGCAGCCATAATGCTCTTATTTGTTACTTCCAGTGGGGCAGGAGGAGAATGCAGGGAGATTTTGTTTACGTTTATGTTTGCATACAAAGAAACATTTATGTTCATGAGAGGTATTCGCTTTGAAAAATACATACAGGGAAGGAAAGCAACTGGAAGTCTCTATTGGAGGTCCTTCCTTGTGCACTTTCAGTCTTGTGTGTAATCTCCCCTTTTGCTTCAACATAATGAGGAGGCTGTATGTGATACTGTAGCTGCTAAGTCTACAAAGGTACTGCAGTGTGTGGGCTGTGGTTATAACTAGCTTCTGACAGTTGCTGCAAACTGCAAGCATCTCTAATATTTATTTGCATTCTGGATTTTATTCTTCAGTGGAGGTTTTGGCTTGTGAGCAGTGTGTCCTGCTCAGAGCTATACCAGCCACGTGAAGAGGTGACGTTTCAAAATATCAGCTGGGAAGGTGCTGCCATGAATGTGTTATCAGCACTTAGCTCACAAATCTGCCTTGAAACTGTAGCCACAATCTGTCTCAATATTCCTTTGTCTGTTCATGGAGATAATCTGCCTTGGCTAAGGGTCTAGTCATGCAAACAGCTATGTCAAGGTGCCATCTCCTAGCACATTAATATCTGTCAGCTGAACAGCATAACTGTCTGTGTGCATGTCTTAAGCTGACCTCCGCTGCCGAGGATGATGTGCAAGTGTCTCTGCCTAACACGTTTGGCTTTGCAGTGATGCAGAGCAAGAGCATGTACACAGTTTGTACGGCTTAACTATGGCTATTTCTGTGGCTGTATCTTTCCAGCAGGTACTGAAATCATGAAAGACTTGTATGTGCAAACTTCACATCTATTACAACCAAAGGGTTATAGATTCTTGTGGAATTCAGATAGTTGCATCTCTGTGCAGATAAGCTTCATTAATTTTTTTTCTTTCGCTTTTTTCTTCTGTGGGGTTTTTTCCCCTTGGGAGTTGTAAAAACGCTGTCTGTTGTTGTACCAGAAGTTCATTGAAAATTTTGAATTCTCTTTTCCCTGGTGTAACAGAAGGCAAATTCTGTCCCAGAGGCATTATCACAGTCATTATTGTATTTAAATGTTGTTGTGACACCATATGTCTCCTCGTGTTTGATGTATGCAAACATAAGAGAGAGACCCTGTCTGTGAAGGCTTGAATAATCTAAATACGGCTGATCCTTGCTCTTTGCGTAGCAGACTCCTGTGATAGATTGTAAAGCAAGCACTAGTATTCACTTGAGATAGCAATGCATGCTGAAACTTCCTTGACATTTTGCCAGGGAAACCTAAGCAGACATACTTGATTTGCTTCTTTCAAACCCAGTAATTATTTTCCTGGATGAAACTTGGGTGCACATGCAGATAGAAGTGGTTGGACATGAGAATAAGTAGAAAGAACGTAAAAGTGCTGTAGATGTCTTCAACTCAAATACTACTACTAATGTAGTATTTGCATGGGGCAGAGGGAATTGCTGGAGCACCAATAGCACTGAATATCACAAGGAGAAAATATCAAAGAAATACCAAAAATACTTACAAGTAAATTAGGATTTTTATTGTTTAACAGATGCAGTGGCTGCTGGACCTCATTTTGCAGTCAAAAGGCATTGCCCAAGTAGAGTTTACCAGAACTCTGAAGTTCATTCAAAATTGTCAATATTCAGTTTCTGCACTTTGAAAGCATCTGTCTAGTCAGTAGAATTCCCACCACACCATTTTGCTTCGGGAAAAGTTCACTAATCTGAGCTCTGCCAGTCCACAAACTTGATTATTTACACTGAGAAAGGAGGAAATGAGAGGCAGAAGGAATGCCAAAAGGGTTACCTGAGAGGGAAACTTACATGAAGTTTCCAAAGCAAAAAATGGGGAGCCTAAGCAAACCTGAGCAAAAAGAGGGTATGTAACACCTGAGAACCACTAAAGCTGTTTTAGTTCTCTCTGGTTTGGCACTAACAGGGCAAAGGAGCTGTGGGGCAGCAGAGGATGTGGAAGACAGGACAGTGACAGGGGACTTAATGTTCCCATCCATGAAGGTTTTTTGTGCTCAGATAACAGTAGATCAGTGGATTGCCTGTTAATTCAGTGCTTAAAGTCCCAAATGGGGACTTCCTTATTCTGTGAAAAAGTGCCAAAATCCAGCTTGAGTGTTAATTTAGTATTTAATTAACTATTGGTGTTCACAGATTTGAGCATACATACTTCTCTGTTGCTAACTTCTCAAAGTTACAAGTTATTGCTGACTGTGGTTCAAATGCTGTGCTGCATATCGTTGAGAGCATGATGCTGCTTGTTCCCTGACTTTTTCTACCCTGGATCAGTTTCTCATGGGACAACCTCCTTGCATGTCACTTCTGTGCTCTTCGACAGTGATAGGATTTCCTAATACTGAACCATCTCTTTCCATATTCTCCCTCCTTCAACTCACTTCATGCCTTCCAAATCAGGTCAGTTATTTAGGATGGATATTTGATTAGTATGCATACTGTGTACTTGGATAAAATACAGCCTTGTGCTGTTGGGGCTGTATCTCTTATGAAATAAAAGAAAAATGCATGTATTGTAGCTAATACAAAACATGCAGTTATGACAGAGGGTCAGGGTTCTGCATTCATCAGGAAATGGCATCTGATCCTTTGTTGGCAGCAGGTGATGACACATAAAATTTCAGGAAGGTGAAGTAATGTCGTAGTTTACAGTTGTATTTTCCTCGAGCAAGGCTGTTGTGGGTACAGCACACCTTGACAACAGCCTGCAGCAGCATGATGTAGCCACTGAGGAGGTGAAAGTGAGCACTGCCTCTCCACCCCACCTTATAAGAAGTTCTAATCCTATTCTGCAGTCCAGGAACCCCAGGGCTGAGTATCTTCCAGATACAGCAAAATAAAGCTCGGAGCAGGTGGGAACATTTAACCTCCTGACATAGAATTAGAATAGTAAAGAATAGAATAGAATCATTAAAGCTGGAAAAGACCTCCAAGATCACATGTAACAGTGACTTGGGAAGACAAACACCATCACTCTGAACATGCCCCCTCCATTCTTTCTTCCCCTTTCTTTGTATGCTGAGCATGATGCCATATGGTCTGGGATATCTCCTGGGTCAGTTGGGGTCAGCTGTCCCTGCTATGTCCCCTCCCAACAACTTGTGTACCCCCAGCTCATTCACTGGTGGTGTGGGGTGAGGTGAGGAGCAGAAATGGCCTTGGCTCTGTGCAAGTGCTGCTCAGCAAAAACTAAAGCATCCCTATATTATCAATACTGTTTTCAGTGCAAATCCAAACCACAGCCCCATGCCAGCTACATGAAGAAAATTATCCCAGCCTAAACCTGCAAAGTACGTCTTCAAAAAGCACTTTATGTCAATAAGGGAAGTTAAGTTTCAGCTGTGTTTATTTTGGGTAGGTTTTTAATTTAGTTTAATTGGGATTACACATAAATTATCTATTAATTACTGTGTGATATTTAGCAAGATCCTCTCATCCATGTAGTCTATTTAGCTTCCCAGTGAATGCTAGCCATCTTAATTGTAGGATACTTTGTCAACATTTAATCAGTGGTACTTACTAATGTGGCATTGATGCGTTGGTAGCTGTCCCAGTGCTATCAATCATGTGTGAGCAGCAAAGGCAGCTGTGACACCATTGCTCTCTGTCACATTATCAAGCCCTTGGGTTTTCTGGTTAGGGATGATGCTCACTTTGCTCTAAGCAGGCACTCTATCTCTCCAGTTCAACCCAATTTTTGTCATTGTCTACTTGAATACACATCCTTGCAGCCTTCCGAGCCTTAATCCCATAACTGCAGAATAAAGGTTGCTAGTTTCTGAAGGCAAAACTGATTGCTCCTTCTCTGTTCCAAAGGCCTGCTCTTCCCCATGTTACTCCCCTGAAAAGTCACAAACCCCCAAATGTTAATGACTTCAGCATCAGATCTAATAGAAAATTCCGCGAGCTAAGACAAAATAAAGACCTTCCTTTTTATTTCTAGTAACTAGATGCATTGTTTAACATGCTGCAGAGTAAAAGCCTGTGTTTAATGCTTGTATCACATTTTTTTTGGTCTCATTTCCTTACAGTCTTTATGGCAGACACATGCAGGCGAATCCTGAACCTCCAAAGAAGAACAATGACAAGTCAAAGAAGATCAGCCGTAAACCTCTGGCAGCCAAGAACAAATAAGTGCCTGGCTTCTGCCTCTCATTTTATATCTTTTACATTGCTTTTCCATGTGCCTATAATATTCCTATGCATCTCCTGTTACTTATAAGAAAGCAGGGACTAGAAATAATGCAATTTACTATGTATACTGCTTTAGAAGGTACTGCTAAAGGGATACAAAATTACATATTCTTCTAATTATGGTCACATTTATGTAGCCACTTAATACATCACTGTGGAACATATTTTAGCTTTTCTATTTATATGTATATTAATGTCCTCTCTTCACACGTGTCACATCCTGTTAATATCAGGTGTTTGCACCTATATTATACAATATTAAATTTCATATGATATTCCAAGGGATTTTAATAAAGTTCTTCATTTGTATTGTGGTTTAGTTTCTTCAGTAGAACTTCTGAATAGCAAATTCCTTGAGAAACGTATCTGTCCAGTTTCCTATAATGTGTTATTTTCTTGTGTAGGAATGTGGTAGCATTTTATCTGATACAAGTTAGTTAAAATACAAAGCATTCTGTTCAAGGAGTGAAAAATTTTAATCTATTTCTTTTTCTTTTTTTTTTATGTTGCTATGTCCTGCTCTTTTTGCCTTGAAAGTTATTTTGAAATGAAGGAGTAGGGAGAGGGAGAGAGGAAAGAAAAAAAAATTGTCTTTGTAAAGAGCTGCCAATTTTCAGCCTTGGTTTGGGGAAGAGAACTTTGTCATCTGAAGAAACTGGTATTTCTGCCAATTTTTTAAGTGATCTTTTTTTTCTTTAGGCAGAAGACCCAAATAATGTGTTTAATCTCTGCTGAGAGTGCTTGTATTGAAGAGCTATTCCAAATGGCTTTTGAAAATGCCACAGATTCTATATTTATCTCTACAAAGCTGGCACCACAACCAAGCTCAGAAGCCACAAATTGTTTAACAGCTCAAATAGCTTCAGGTCTTACCAGTGGGGAAGGAAAACCTAAAATCCACAGGCAGTGATTTCCAAACAATTTTAGTCTTAAGGAGAGCAAAAGCTAACAAGGGAACTCAAAGAGCCAGAGCAGGTATTCATACCTAGGTCACTTGTGTCAGGACCTT
This sequence comes from Acanthisitta chloris, assembly GCF_000695815.1. Taxonomy (NCBI): domain Eukaryota; kingdom Metazoa; phylum Chordata; class Aves; order Passeriformes; family Acanthisittidae; genus Acanthisitta; species Acanthisitta chloris. The sequence goes on along the minus strand of NW_008663023.1, from coordinate 24,995 downwards.
CCTGCCCTTGATTTCCAATGTAATGAATTTCATACCCAAACAAGGCGTTGCCGAGTGTCGACTGCCATCCGGACAGCAAGCCAGGAAGCATGCCCAGCCTGCCAAAGCAGGCCTCAGTGAGAGAAGAAAAGGTTTTAAATATCTCATGCTAGAAGCGATACCTTCTGCAAAAGCTGTTTTTGTATCTGAAGATTCTGTTATCAGCTCCAGCCTCTGGAGTGCATTTAGGATTACCTCAGCGTTTTAAGTAACATGGTTGCCTTAGCCTGGGAATAAATGTATTGACATATATTTTGCAACAGATTTTTTGAATTGGCAAGCAGGGCTAGGAAGCTGGCATCAAGCTTTAGACACATTTTAAGTGGTCTTCAGCACTTCAGAAGAAGGAGGCAGTCTTGGTAGGCAGATGGAGAGCAGTAAAAATGGTAGACTTGTCAGGAACAGTCATTTCTATCTGTTGCAAGCTCTGCAGATTTTCCAGACCTCTTAAGTGATCTGTCTAGGGAACAGGTCCAACTGAAACAGGCCCATGAAGGTGCTAGGTTGGTTGCATGTTAAGAATTCAGAGCAAAAACTGGCCCCCATCTGGAATGCACACAATTAAATGTGGTGTAGGCATTAACATGTGAAGGTACCTAATGACAATAATAATTGTGCAACAAAAAGTCCTGAAGAAATGTCAGCAAAATGTCAGAAGATCCCCAAATTACTTTTGCAAATTCTTTTTGGAACAAAATAAATAGCAAGGGCACATCTATCGGGAAGGGGTGAAGAGGCTCCAGATCCTTTCCTGGCACTGAATGCTGCCCCAGCCCTTGGGGGTGGGACTGTCCTCAGGGCAGAGCCACTGCTCTCCTGCAGCCATGGCTGGACACACATTTCAGGCTTGAAGACATTTTACATGCACTCACTTCCAGCTGAACTGGATTCGTCGCTCTTCTGAAATCCCCCTGGGTATGCCTGAACATGATTTTCTGTGAGCAGGATGGCAATGTGCCTTTCCTTTGGGTTGATGGAAATCCAGACAGAGCTAAAGGCTCAGGTGGTGTCTGAGACTGCGTCCATCACCTGCTCTGTGTCGTGAGGTTTAGACAAAAAGACATTGCTACAGGGCTACAAGGGTTTCAAAGCATGGAGTAGAGTCTCTAATGTAAAATTAAAAGCTTGTTGGGGAAGGCCTGATGATGTTATTGGTGGGAAGCTACCGCACTGTTTTAAAATAAGGTGCTGATTTTCAGGCATTAGTCAGATTTCCATTAACTGCAGTTGCAGATTTTCAAAGTGTTGAAAAGACTCATGCAAGCTCTCCTCTGCAGGGTTTCAAAGTATTGATTGGAGCATTCCTGGTTGTTCATAGCAAAAAAATCCACCCAACCTTCCCACTTCTTCCCTCATGAAGGAGGAAGAAACACAGTTTTGACAAGCAAAAGCAGAAATTAAGGGTCTGGGGAAGAGTAAGTGAAAGGCATAAAGATGAGAAGGATAAAAGAAATCCTAAAGGGAGAAGTATTATACTGGAGATGACGGCATATGGGGAAAAAAGAAGTTTCTTGAAAAGAAAGATGAAAAAAGTAAGATAATGATCTGAGAAGACGGTGAAAAACTGAAATGCATAAAGCTTTACAAACAGAAAACAAAATGGGAGGTAAAGGAGTGTTCTTCAGAGGCTCAGGGCAGAATAAAAGCCAAGGGGGAGAAAAGCAAACTGTCTGGGATATAAACCACGACACTTGCTAAGGTTTTTGTGTTTTCAAAAAGATGCCAGCTTCTTAGAGCAAACTGCACAATAGTCTTAGTGTGTGTGGTGATTTTGTGTGTCTGTTCTCTAAAGTCATTGGTTTTTTAATATTTAAAAACGACATTTTATTTTACTGGGTCACATTTATTTCCCCACTGTACTTCAAGAAAAGTATCTGCTGTGTCCTAGTGTGGTGAGCCAGTTAATGAGGATTGCAGCTCGCGATGGTCCCTGTTATGGTCCAGAGGATCCATCTAACTGAGGCCCTCTCCAGTGAGTCTTTGGGTACTGCCCTGAATGAGCACTTGTGCTGTGCCAGCTGGAGCACCAAGCTCTGGAAAGGCAGCTCTTTGTCAACCAGGCCAGTGGAGCAATCCTGACCATTGGAGCAATGAGATCCCTGATCTTGGGGTGCCTTTAAAGGGATGTTTTGGCCATCCATTCAGTCATGCTCACTCATTCAGGCTGCCTCTTTGGGCCACCCTCTTGTACAGCGAGCAGCATGACACTTCAAGGGAAGAAAATTATTCCTGTGAAGAGGAAATTTGCTTTTTACAGCTTTCCAGTACATGGGAGCTCTTTGAAAACAATTATGCAGGTAATTCTGTTTTGATTTTCCATATGGTGAACTGGAAAGAGTATGGTGGTGTTTTTGCATACAGTGCACCCTGACAAAGGAAATTATTTTAAATTACTGTAAGCCTGGTACACTGTGCCTGTGCAAAGAGGGGCCTGGGGAATTAATGTTCCTTGCTAAGGATAGGGCAAAATGAAGCCAGAAAATCTGCATGTGTTTCTTGTGTTTACAGTGTCTGTTAACCCTGTATTGCCTTCTGCAGTTCTCCTGATGGATAGCTAACAGTGAAAAACAAAATACACCAAAAAATCTCAGCTCTAAGAACTTGGGCTGCTGTTACCTTCTTATTTAAAAAAAGATGTGGGGAACAGCACTGTGATTCTAAAGTTTCTGATGGTTAGTCTGGGAATATGTTTCCCATGGAGTCCCTGGTATCCAAGCATCTTTATTTTGGTTTTAGTCAGGTCTTTCCTGTTAAAGAAATGACACTGTAGCATCTGTTCATCAATTAGCATCCAGCCTTACAGCTGGCAAATTACACCAGCAGCATGGGCATTTCTCCTGAAATGGCAGCTTGTTCAGAGGTACGATCTGAGCCAGCATGGCCCTTGCCTCTCCTGCCTCCAGCACTGCCTGTACTGCCCATTCTCCTCCTCTGGGCTCTCCCCATCACACTGCAGTGCATGGAGCCAGATGCAGGGCTCCTGGAGAAGCTGGGAAAAGAGAGAAACCTTCCTCCTATTCCTATTCTGTCAGACCCTCTGCTCCCAGGGAGCATAATAAGGTCAGGAGGCATTTCCAGCCCTGGCAGTACTTGGGTGTTCCACACTGGCTCACGGCTTGGTGCTGGTATAAAAGCTGGGAGGGTGAGTCTGTGCCTTCCCCCGCGAGCTGAGCAGCAGGAGCTCCGGAGACGGGTAATATTTCCAGTTTGGAGCGGGTGGTAACTGTTAATATCCTCATGACAACCGGGAGGAGTGAGATTGTCATCGGTTATATTAGTTGTTAATTTTGTAAATATTAACAATTTCTAGGATTATGGCACAGGATGTGAGCTGTCAAGTTGCTTTATTTTCCTCCTACTCCTTCTTGTAATGACACATCTTTTGTACTCCCAGATTCGTGCCATGTGTTTGTTACCCCGTGCTGACACCAGGGTTGGCAGATGTTCTGGGATAAACCCATGGTAACCTCCCAAAAGTTAGATTTTCTTCCTCCCCCCAGATACTTTGTTTCTGCTAATCTAAGAAGTAATTTGCGTGTAAAGAGCAGTGATTTATAAATCTCTGTGGTTGGTTTCCATCCATGCTGCTGCCAAAGCCTCTGCTGTTGGCACAGCTGAGCACCTGCTTCCCCTTCCAGCTCACCTGTGAGTGCCTCAGGCAGATGGTGCCACTCCTGTCCCCCCTGGAGCAGGAGCTGAGTTACAGCTCACCAGGAACTGTATCCCTATTGTGAGAAAGCCCTTAAAAGTGACATTTTTACAATATATCTCAAGAGCAATATTTTAACCATATTTTTAGATCATGAAGCAGGGTAATTGTACAAGTGCCAGTTGCAGTAGTCACCCCTGCAGCTTGATGGACATGTTCGGAGGCAGCTCTAGTGACAATGTGCAAAGCACCAGGGAAGGAGGCTGTGCCAGGGCACTCCTCACCTCGGCTCCCTTGCTGCTGGCTAGAGCCTCTGCCCACTCTGCCCTGCTGCTGTGCCACCAAAAGCCCTGAACACACAGCCAGTGCTCAGCCAAGCAGTGAGGACCCCCAGGCTGAGTATAGCTTCACAATTTTTCTGACATCCCAGTTATTTAGGGTAATGTTTCAAATGGCCTGGTGCCAAGGCAGCCACTGGCACGAGGGGGAGTGGGGAGCATGGCCGTGGCTGGCTGGGTACACTGCACCCTCCAGCCTGGAGTGATTCATGCAAGCACTGGACTAAGTACCCACATTGTTTCTGTGATCATTTAAATGGGGTTCCCTCTGCTAGGGTGGGTGTCCTGCAGGCCCCTGGGAAAAGTCTCACCCTCTGCCCGTACCTGGGTGATGCTGTGCTCCTTGTGGTTTTGCTGATCTTTGCTTTCCTAGTGTGGAGGCTGGTGGCAGTGGATTTCCCAGCGGCACAGAGCTATTGCCAGGGAGAGCCTGAGGAACAGGGACACCTCCTGCCCTGGTCATTGACCCTGCCATCCTTCTGTGCAGGGCCACCCTGAGCTCAGTCAGCAGTGCAGTACCAGAGTGCCAGGGCAAAAGTCACTCCTGGAAACCACCCATGGGGCTCAGCATGGCAGCACCTCAGCAAGGAGCAGCCAAAAGGGAGCAGAGCCAAAGGGCTGCTCTGAGGCTCGACCGTGCAGCCCAGAGCATCACTGGAGGGAGGGCAATGCTGTAAAGGCTGTAGTTTGTGCTTGGATGTGGGTGGCTCAGGGTCTTGGTGGGAGAGTGGATTTTAGCTTAATACTGGACATTGCTTTCCCTCAAACTGTGTGGGTTAGGATGTAACATCACAGCAGTGACATGGAGAACTGGTGATCCTGTCAACTGCCCCCTCAGAGCAGTGGGATTTGGAAGTCATACTGTTGGTGGCCTGGTTTGAGCGTCCTCAGCCACTTCTTATTTGCTTTCATATGAATTCAGATCTTTTTAGGGACCTGCTGAAACATGCCTGGCATACGTGGTTTACCCAGATGACACAGAAATGAGCATCTGTTTGGAGTAGAACAGAGCACTGATTCAGAGGAATGTGGTGCACAGGTACTTACTGGGATATAATTTTGGCAATTACCATCCAGACCGTACAAAGTGACTTTCCTGTCTTCATTTCTGGTCAATTTACACTACTCAAAAGATTTCTGCTCCACTGGTTGATACCCAGAGACACATTAAACATCTTGTAGATCAGGCATTCAATACTATTCTACTCGGAGGGCAAACATAAAAACCAAAGCTTTGATTTCAATGCTGCTACCTGCACATACCACGTAGGCTTGGAGCCCAGCTGTCAGCAGCTCTCTGCGCTGCCTCTGCAGCCAAGGAGGATGCCCATGTGGCCAGAGATGATGTCCATGAGACCAGAAAGGATGCCCGTGTGGTCAGAAAGGATGCCCATGCAGTCAGGGAGGATGGCCATGCGGCCAGAGATGATGCCTGTGCGGCCAGAGATGATGCCCATGAGACCAGAAAGGATGTCCATGTGGCCAGAGTGGATACCTGTATGGCCAGCGATGGTGTCCATGCAGCCAGAAAGGATGTCTGTGTGGCCAGAGATGATGCCCATGCGGCCAGAGATGATGCCTGTGTGGCCAGAGATGATGCCTGTGCAGCCAGGGAGGATGCCCATGCGGCCAGAAGGGATGCCCGGCAGGACCGCAGAGTGCAGTGCAGTTTCCGCCTGTGCCACCAGTCGGGGCAAGAATACAGCCGGAGCGGCGAGGGAGAGACCATCACACCGATCAGAAATAAAAACCTGAAATCCTTTTCAGTCCCCGTGCTGCTGGTACAAAACCACGCCGAGACAGTTCACAGTGAGCATGACTGTCACCCTCAGGCTTGGCAGGGTGTCTCCAGGGAGGCTGCTGGTATTTCCTTTCCCCTCACTTTGCTTTTACATCAACTCTGCCAATTAAGAAACCAAATAATTCAGAGGCAGCCATGTGGCACCAAGTGCTGTAGCAAGGGCTAAAAATAATCCCAAAGCCTCGGGGAAAGCAGCTCCTGGGCTCCACAGCAAGCAGAGCCTTGTCGTGGTGTGCAGGAACTGGATCTGGCTGTGCCCCCAGCTGGCCTGGCTGGCCCCCAAGGCTGGGTTGGGGGGCACAGGTCCTGGCAGTGATGCTCCTCTGCACCTCTCTCTGTAAGAGCCCCACAGCTGCCGTGGGGCTGGGGGTGCTGAGGCAGAGCAGGGTGGTGCACGAAGCCCCCCAGCCATGCTGGGCTCTGAACTGGGCACCTGGAGCCGACTTCTCCATCCCAGAGGCAACCACTGACCTAGAAGTGGGTTCACAAACTGGGCCTGCAGTTGATACCTTTGTAAACAGAGAAACATGGAATTAAACTTAACAACTATTCCTTTTTTTTTTTTTTCAGAAAGAAAGCAGAAACACACAAGAAATAAGGATTGAAAAATAAGCTCTCCAAAGTCCTTGAAATGAAAAAAACCCACATGGGTCTGGGAGAAAAATGGGATTTCTTTGGAGTAAATAAGAAACCAGGGAAGGCTAGGCCACCTGGCATATCTCCACAGCTAGACCCACACTCCTGCCTGGTACAGGTGGTTATAAAGAAATAAAATAGCGTATCCAGTTCTGCATAGACGTTTTCTGTTCTTGTAAACCAAATGAAATTAATCATTACATTTATCTTCAGGGTGTTCTATAAAATCAATAAGTTCTAGCACTGCATTGCCATCAAAATATGACAAGGCACTTAAACTTTGCCAACTCGATCCAATTAATTATATCTTCGTTAGAAAACAGTCATTTTTATAGAGTGAGTTGACTCTTCAAGGACTATAATACAAGCTTGATATAAGCTCATTGATTTTTACTTTATGATTTCCAGTTGAAAGCAAACAGAGATCACTTGCTTTATAAAACTGTGAAAATATGTGTGTATTTAACATACCAATATTATTTATAAGCAGCAGCTAATATTTAAGTGCCTCTTGTACGCCTTGATAAAAGTGGTTCATGATTCAGCCCTCTCAGATGTTCAGAGGATGTTCTTCCACATTATTGCTATCGTCGTTTGTCTTTCCCCTCTGACGTGCAGTTTTTTCATGCAGGAAAATGTAGATGTGGCTCGTCAGCAAGGAGTAGGACAGCCTGAATACTGTGAGGTGTCTCTGGAAACCAAGAACCTCCAAACTTCCCAGCCTGGCTCTACCGTCTTTGTACACAGCAGCCTGGGAACTTACAAGATAGCAGTGAGACCAAGGGGCCCTGAGGAAAGCAAGAGTGGAGGTGTAGGGTGTTAAACACACTGCAGGTATAGGGGGTTTGAGGAAAGGAAAAGCTTAGCGGATGGTAAGGAATTTTCAGGGTGACAAGTAGAAGGAGAAAGGTTTGAGGTCAGGATTGGAGGGAGGAGAAGAACCCCAAGATTCACTGGGTGCTTGTGAAGCTCATGAGCCCTCTGGAAAATGAAAGGTGAAAGACAAATACTCCAAAAACATACACCAGGCAGTGAGCAGTGTTGAACCCAGCTCCCCTCCAAGAAGTACAGGTGAGGACAAGAGTTCCATCCTGCCATGTGGTGATGCTCAGCACTGCACACATGTGGGGTTTAGAGAGGGTGTTCCCATGACACTTTGTCACTCAGCCACCATTGATTGAGCCATCCCAGACAGATGGGCCAGAGCCAGAGCCAGAGCCAAGCACTGCTGCTCAGTCCAGGCAACAGTGCAAATCAGAGCTGGAAACCATAAATCACAGGTAAAGTTCCACATAAATTGCACCAGTGAGAGCTGGTGCTCAGTCCCCAGGGCAGGAGGGATTGCACTTTCTTCACACAGGCCCTGGGGGCTGGTTGGCCTCAGCTCCCTGCCAGGGCTCATGAGAAGTTTGATTTCAGTCCCCAGAAGCATCCAGGCACCAAGAGACAGATGACAATGCCTAGATCTGGATTTCATACTTTTTGAGCTGATGTTCATGAGGCCACCTGGTCTGAGCAGTGATTTTGCTGGCAGGGGACAGTATCTCCTGCCTTCAATAAATGCATGAAAAAAATGAATTTAACCAGCAGGAAGGTGCTGGTCCTAGGTCTTCAGGGCTGGTGAGTGGGTCTCTCTAGTGAGTCAAGCTATTGGCTTTCTGTCAGGCTGTGACTTCTGCTTGTCCCCCTTGCCCCTGTGTGGCTGGAAAGCCATTTCTAAGACACCTTCTCAGAGGAGAGAGTGGCCAAGTCTGATGACAGCATGGAGTGGGCTGCATTTGGCTGTCTATGGCACAGAACAAACCTGGCCAAACAGGAAGGCTTCCTCTTGTCCTTTATCACTGCACAAATCTCAAAAAACAGGCTCCAGCATCTGAGTTTAGGAAAGAAAATCTATCACCAGCAGCAGGAACACCAAGGTAGATTGCATCAGTGCCACATATTTCTTAGGAACAGTCCTTACCAGGGCAGCCACATTCATACGTGCAAAACAATCCCCCAGTAATGGCAAACAATTGGATTTTGCTGTTTTATTGCCATTAGCAAGAGGCTCCTGATAAAAATCTGAATCTAGGAGGAAAGGATGAGCCAAGCTGCTTCTGCCCATCAATGCCTAGATATTCACGAAACTAAAGGACAGTGTCCAGGGAATGAGGATCTGGGGTTTCAAAGGGAAAATTAAAAAAAAAAATAAAAAAAAGAGGAGTGCACTGAGTTTTGTTTCCTTTCCAAAGTGTGAGTTTTGTTTTCAGTCATGATGCATCAGATACAGATGAAAACAGAAAACAAAATTGTGTTTCCACAGTAGTTATTTGCAGTTCCATGGTTCTCTACTCCTACTTCCTGAGATGCCTTGCCTAGCCAAGGTAATGCTAGCACCTGTGCGTCACTGGCATGCGATGAAGGTTGCCACCTATCACCATCATATGGGGAGGGGGATACAGGCACTGGGCACAGGGCCATGTGCAAGCTGGCAAGCCTCTGCCATGGCAAGAGAGCTGCAAAGGCCAGCAAGCAGCCAGGGCTGCTGCCATCACCAGGGCATGGGCACATGGGCTTTTGGCTCAGTGGGCAGGAGGACGTGGTAGCAGGAGCCATTTCACAGAATCACAGAATGGGTCAGGCTGGAAGGGACCACAGTGGGTCATCTGGTCCAAGCTCTCTGCTCAAGCAGACTCATCCTAAACATGGCACAGGATTTCCTCCAGACAATTCTTGAATATCTCCAGTGAGGGAGAATCCACAACCTCTTTGGGCAACCTGTTCCAGTGCACAGTCACCTGCACAGTAAAGAAATTCTTCCTTGTATTCAGGTGGGATTTTCTGTGCATCAGTTTCTGCCTGTTACTTCTTGTTTTGTTGGTTTGCACCACTGAGAAGAGCCTGGCTCCATCTCCTTGGCACCCTCCTTCAGATACTTGTATACATTAATGTGGTTCCCTTTCAGTTGTCGCTTCTCAAGACTGAGCAGGCCCAGATCCCTCAGCCTTTCCTCATAAGTGAGGTGCTCCCTTTATCATCTTTGTTACCCTCCTCTGGACCTGCTCCAGGAGCTCTATGTCCCTCTTGTACTGAGGAGCCCAAAACTGGACACAATATTCCAGGTGTGGCCTCACGAGGGCTGACTAGAAAGGCAGGATCATTTCCCTCAACCTGCTGGCAATGCTTTGCCTAATGCATCCCAGGATTCCATTGGCCTTCTTGGCCGTAAGGGCACACTGCTGACTCATGGACAGCTTGTCCTTCTCTGGAGCAGGTCAGTGCCCAACCTGTACTGGTGCTTGGGGTTATTCCTTCCCAGGTGCAGGGCACTGTACTTGCCCTTGCTGAATTTCAGGTGGTTCTCCTCTGTGGCATATTGCAAGAGAGAGAAGTCTTCACACCCCTGTGACCTTGAGTTTTCAGGAAGGTGAGTTGTAATAATCACAGAGGAAAGCTGGTCTCAATCTTAAACTGTTCCTTTCCCCCTTCCCATGGGTTTTGGATGCTGGAAGAGCTTTAACAGGGTGAGTAATTGGATGAGTCTCAAGCCAATTTTTTGATGGTCTTGAAATCAGCCAGGTTAATGGGAGTTTCTCAAACCAGCAACAGGTGAAGGGGAGGAAAAAGCCGTGACAAGAGGAGGTGATTAGCAGATGGCACTGGGGGAGCCCAGGCCAAGTCAGGAGAGCTGCTAGAGGGCCAAGTCCTTCTCACAAATGCAGAGGATTGCCTGGGGTGGATGATTCTTTCCTGGCCAGGATGAAGCTTGAGCACACATAATGAAGTGCTGCCCACTGCTCTCCTGGGGCTGAGAGATGCCACAGTGGCTGCTTCCCTATGCTCAACTGGGCCCCTGGTGTGGGCCAGCCCTGCAAAGGGACAGAGCTGTAATTAGGCTGAGGGCAAATGATGGAGAGGATGGATGCAGCAGGTGATAGCGGTGAGAGGAGATTAACTCAGCTCCTCTTCACACATCCCCACCAGTGCAAAGCCTGTCCAGTGGCCTGGCTAAGCCCTGCTCAAAAATCCAGCATCTCCAGGAGGCAGAGAGCTGGGGGACAGCAGCACATGGGAAGCACTGCCCAGCTGTTGTGGCTGGCCAGGCTGTGGTGTGTCCAGCAGATAGGTTGCCCCTGCAAACACAGCTGCAAGAAATCCCTTATGAGAGTGAGTGACAGCAATTGGGAGTAATTGCAGCAACACAGACATGGAGAAGGCTTTTTAGTAATTCACTGCTCCCTATAATACAATATGAATAATCCCCTGCTAAAGTGATGGTTCTGACTGCAGCCTCGTCTTCTTTTTTTAAATTTTGCCTTAAACTAGTTGTAAACTGAGATAATCAGTTCCTGTGGGATTATTAAGAAGATCACACATCTATTATGCTTCTCAAATCAGCCATTTTCACACCTCATCTTTACTTAATGTCATTTTCCTTTTATTCAGCCTATAAAAGAAGAAAATTAATGTCCTTTGTCACTCAGACCTGCTCTCCTGGTTACAGCTGCCATGACAGATGTTTCTAACCAGGAAGGCAAATAAAATTTGGCCCAGATTCTGAAACATTTTCACTCCTATCTCCAAGGTCTTGTAGTGCCTCAATTTCTAGAGCATGAAGTGTTGCTACAAGAGACAGAGGAAGATGTCTTGTAGGACATCTGGTGCAGGAGCTCACTCTGCTGACAAGAGTTACCCAGAATTTATGTTGAAGAGTGACTCATGGCACCCTGCAAGACCATAGCCCAGATATCAGCCTTCAGGCCTATTTTGGATGCAAAACTGCTGATGAAGCCCAAAGCACATTTGCTCTGCCTCATGCCTTATTATTTTTTATCTGTCAGGGCTTCCTACTTTCCTCGTTCTTGCCCCACAGGTTGTCTGGTGGCTGTTACAGGAGGATGGAAGGCATATTTGTAACCTATAGCACCAATGATCAAAATAATCAAGTGTGATTGAGTAGGAAACACTCAGGTTGTGTTCAGAGTAAGCCTCATTCAGTCAGTATTTTCCATTGCAGCATTGCCAGCCAGCCGAGGAGGCTCAGCTGCCTTCAAGGCTGGACTCACCACATTCCTAAGAGACCTGAAGCAGTGGCTTGTCTTCACCCTGCCTTCTGGGAGTCAAGTGGCACCACAAGAAAAAGAAAATATGTAGGAAACCCAGGGCAATGGCTCAAACTTCTCAAGGGAGTGGATGAAGGCAAATGCACCTGGTGGGAGTTACAAGATGTTATGAAGGATAAACCTTCAGGGCCTGGACAGGGAGTGTGGTGCCCTGCACAGGGGCAGCTGAGCAGCCTTCACCAACAGCTGCCCTGCCTGCCACCACCTCTACAAGGATGGGGAGCTGAGAGCTCCTCAGAATGAATCTCCTCCTTACCTAGGGTCTTGGCAAAAAGCATTTTTCCAACATTTCTGAAAGCATGGCCTCTTGACATGGATGTCTGGAAAAAGCTAATGACACCATAGTGGGAATCCTCTGCCTGTATTTCTGGGGTTACCATTGGGGTGCACACAGTAAACGAGGTGGGCTGTGGTGGGTGGGTGCAGTTCAGAAAGAATATGAGTAATGCTACAGAGCAGAGATTAGCACATAAAACAAGGAGCAGAGGCCAGAGCAGCACGATTAGAACATTTGTAACAAAGAAGGTTTGGATCTAGATTTGTTTAATTCTCTGCAGCTTGTCCTTTCTAAAAAAAATTTGGGGAAAAATGAACATCTGGAGAATCTTTGCTCTCTCATGGCTGTGGGGCACTGCGGTGTCAGCACTCAGGTCCAGAAGAAATTCCTAGTAACTTTTTTATACTGGTAATGAGCAGACTTCCCTTGTGCAGCGAAGCCCTATCAGTGGGCAGAGAGCCTTCTGCCAGGCAGATCTTGGTGTCTCTTCTTCCTGTTCCCCTTTGGATCTGTCCACAGGACTTGGATGACTGTGAATCTTTGAATGGTGTATGGCACAGAACAGTGCTCTGCTTCAGGGTCTCTCCTCCTAAGCAGTAAGTCTACATCCATCCTGAGCTTACAGGGAAAAATCTGTCCCTCTGCCGAGTCTAGAAACTTAGCTCTACACAGAAATTTAGGCATCATCTCTAGAAACAATCTAGCCTATTCATATGATGGATTAAAAAAAGGAATTTTCTGTCTAGCATGCTCAAATCACTTTGTATCTGTCATGCTGGAAATAGCTCCCAGATAGCAAAGCTCACTCATCATGCAGACTCTTTCTAACACTAGTATGTAATCCTTTTAATTATCCACTGCAGAATGACTTGTCTGCCATCACACAAACCTGCTCAACCCAACCAGTATGGATGCAACAGCATTCTCTTGGGCACTCTTCAGAAATCCCACCAGTGGCTGTCCGGGTTTCTGCATTTATGGGACCTATGAGCAGAGCCTGGTGCCTCTGATCAAACCACACATATGCTGGGGGGCCTGAGCACCCCTATTCAGTCCCAAAATGCAGTTTTTACAGTTGTCTCAATGCCTGCATGGTTTTGGCATCTTGGTGGTAGTTCAAATCAAGGTGCTAATTTCTGGAAGAGAAATGACAAAGTCTTTTTCACAAGGAAGCTATCAAAAGCAACTTCTTTGATTACTAAGGCAAGAAACTGAATCAGCTCTGTTTCCTTGCAGCATTTTTGGTATTCTGTTGGTGTTTCTATGATTTCTCATCTCCTGACACACTGAGACATTCATCTTCAGTTACAGTGAAAACCCACAGGTTTGCAGAAAAGTCAAAAATTTGTCCTCATCTGCTGCCTGTGATGCAGTCAAATGTTTCAAGCCAGCAGCTCCAGAGTATCTCATCCCTTTTGCAGTGTTTGCTCAAGTATGTCCACTTCTCTCCAGTTCTTTGCTCCTCTCATGATGTTTCTTGGCTAATGGCTGTGTTTGAAGAGGGCTTCACTGAGCACTTGTAAGGATACAAACATCAGCAAGCTTCGAGGTGCTCTGTGAAGAGGCTGTTAAACAACAGTGCAGCTGTAGAAAAAAGTGGGAGGAAAAGCAAGATGAGCACGGCAGAGTGACCCGGCACACCTCACAGAAACACACCAACAAAAACAAGAGGAGTAATGGAGTATCAGGTTAAACACAGAGTTATAGGATAGGGCCAGTGGGGGAAACACAGAGACACATTTTTCGGGGGGGGGGGAACAACACCAGAAGAAGAGGCATTGTAATTCTATGCAAAATTCTGAAGTGGAATATACCTTCTAGCTGTTGATTGTTTTTTCCTGAGCTGCTGAACAGAATAATTCTTATGGAAAAACACAGCAAAGATGAGAAGAAAACATATTAGGAAATCAGAATACATTTGTCAGTCTAAATCACTGAGCTTAAAAAAATTACCAGATACAAATAGCATCGGTAGCATAATCCACACACACAAGATCGAGGACCAAACCCTTGGGGTGCCAGGGAAGGGCACAGGAAGACAAGTAGGCATTTTAGGGTGCAGCAGGTCTTGCTTCTGGTGCCAGCCCCACTCTGAGCACCACAGCACAGACCTGGCAGCTAGCAGCTGCCTCCTCCCTGGGTGAGAGCATCCCCCTGCTCTGCTGAGCTCCTGCATGTGGGCTTCAGTTCTGGCTTGGGAAGAGGAAAACCAAACCATGCCACACTTGAGGGAGCAAGCCCCTCATACAGGGAAGAGTTTGCTAACTTCTGTAATCTCTGTGGTTGGAGAAGACCTGAGTTAGCTGGACATTTTTCGGTATATCTGCCAAAGGACTTTCAACAATCAGTACTGAGTGCATTCAAATCAGGCTCCAAAACCAACCAACATTTACCTCAGGTGTCCTTTTGGGGCATTGGTTGTGGGCAGACACATTTATATTTATATATTTATGCATTTCTAGCACACACCCAGAGCTGCCCGGGCTGCTTTTATGTGGCACAAAATCTGTCTGTTTGCCTGAGCTTGGCCCTGGCAGGAAGAAGAAAAATCAACTCCATTCAGCTGCAGTCACACAGTGCTCTTTTGGGGGCAAAACTGCAGTTTCAGTGAGTTTCCTTAATCTACCAGGAACAAATACCACTCCTAGATGTTGTCCTCTTGCCTACTTGACTCTGACAGGTTTGTAACTGCATCCCAGGCTGACTCTGATCTGGACTGACAGGCATACTTTTTAGCAGTAAAAGAAGATATATTTCATTCATATAAAAAATGTACAGCACCTGAGTAGGAAACGCATTGTGTATTCCTGAGAACTGGAAAGAAATGCAGGCATTGTTGGCTCCAAAATCCTCCGGATAATTAAACATCATTTCAGACCCATTTGAACAGCAGATGCTCTGAATTAAGTACATCAATTAGAAACCAATTTCATGTCACTGGCAGAGCCCTGTGCCTGGACATTGCCAGCAGCTGGAGTTATGTGTTTTGGTTTAGCTGCAGTTGGGCAGAAGACTAAACCAATTTAGTTAGGCATTGAGATGGCTGGTGTAAATAGGGTGCTGGTACTGTCTGACTCTGTGTCCAGCATCATTGCTGGAGGAGTTTGCTTTGATATGAGGATTTCTTCCAAGTCAAGCATCCCTAAATCCTGACCAGAGATTGAGGTAAGAAGCAGTAGTGAACACACGGCATGTTTTACCATCTATGGTGTCCTTTAGCCCAACTTGGGCATGCTCTTCCCATTATCCCTTTTCACACAGCAAAGGGACAGTTCTACCTGGCACTATGGTGGCAAAAATCCCATTTGCAGTGGACAAAGGAGTTGCCTGTTCCCTTTCTCCTACAGCAGCTAGGAAATAGTGAATCTCCTGGGAAAAAAAAAACCAAACCGAAATAAAAATTCTTAAAATATGCCCTTCCTTTTGGAAAAAGGCTGTTGCTGATTTTTTTTTTAAAGACTATGGATCTGCTCACCTTCAGAGTGTGACTCTGCAAGATCCTGTGGCCAGACAGATGTTGGATGTTGTCAGGCTGCAGACAAACATGTCCCTTGTGTACCAAACTCAGTGCTGCTTTAGTGGCCTCAAGATAAGCTGTTTCTTCGGTGGGTCGGTCCCATGTACAGTCAAGCACTCTGCTTTCCTGGCACAAGTAGGCAGCCTCAACCTTCTCAATTTTGTGAGCTGTGAGAGCCTCAAAACATCATTCTCTTTAAAGGGAAGCAGTCAAGGAGAACTGTGCTAATTATCTTGGGTAGAGGATCCTTTAGGTCTTTGCCAGTTTTTATCAAAGCATAGAAAGCAATTATTAAAATTAATGCAATTTACCATGTGTTCTACTTCTAGCAAAGCTATTTTTGGCAAGGGTTTCCATCTGTCCCATTCAGCAAGATCAGCCACAGACATTTGCTCTCTATTCCACTTCCCAGAGTTCTCATGTGGAGCTAGGCAAACACATGCCTTTTTGCAGAGTCAAGTACCTCCACTGCAGCATCTACCTTACCTGAAAATTGCCATCACCTGGTGGCGAGTGTCCTCAGCATGACAAATACTTATTCTTATTTCCCTGCTGCTCTCTGCTGGCACTGGGTATGCCCCTGGGTGAGAAAATGTCCTCAGCAAGTGTCCAGTGGGAAAGGCTGTGGGGCCAAGTGGCAGATTTTGTCTTCAGGGTGTCAAGAAACAGCTTTTGTCTGTATTTTTCACTGTTCTACAGCCCATCTGACTTGAAGCAATTAGGAATTAGTTCATTTACATTTTAATACAACTGAAGACAAAACAGCAGAAGGAGAATGTATGTGTCGGGGGAATAAAGACCTGACTCCAGGGTATTGTCCATGGGCCCACAGACATTCAAAAGTCACAAATGCCTGTGTGAATGGGAACACAGCAGGTGTGATCATCCAGAGTGGAAGCAAGGAAATCCTCCAAGGGACTGGAGTGCTGGGGATGGTTTAGCATTTGCCATCCCCTCACAGTCCTCTGGCAGCAGCATCCTCTGCACTGAGAACTTGCCTCTGTAGGAGTGAAAGAGAAACCCTGCAAAGGAAACAGCAAGGGCAGCTCAGTCTATCCTTTGCGCCACTCATCTGAAATGGCACACATGAAGGAAGCTGGGCAGATGAAGGAGACTATTCTAACATGGCATACTGAAGTCATTAGCAGTGAGCAAGTTTATTTTCGTTGGAAAATAAAATTCAAACTGCTTTTTTACCTGTCCAGTGGGTATAGTAAGAGGAAGGGAAGCCCAGATCTGATGCTGTCACTGAGATACCTACTTGCTGGCTTCAGACTAACTATTTATTAGTACTTTTAGATGAAGAAAGCAGCAATAGATTGAGTGAGGAGGTGTGATAAGGACATAATTAAGAACGGAAACCTAATAAAAGATATATGTTAAATGGCAAATAAAAGCCTAGGCAGTGTGGAAAAAAAGATCCAGGATACAATCCCTAAGGAGATGATTAAGTGCATAAAGAGGAAACTCTGACTCAAAGTCTTTAGACTCGGTGTGGCTGGTGGCTGGATCCTACGGTGTCCATGCTTGGCAGCACAGCAGCATATTGCTTTCTGCTTGCCATGCTTCCTGAACAAAGGAACCTGAGTGACAAATTTGGCAGCACAAATTTGGTTTGTGCTTAAAAGCATTAATATCCCAACCTGGTGGGAGACAAATGTTGGAGGAGCACTTACCAGACAAGTTGTCTGAAGAATTTGCTCAAAGCTGCCTAGAAGTTGCCGTCATTCACCTCACAGCAGCATATTGCTTTCTGCTTGCCATGCTTCCTGAACAAAGGAACCTGAGTGACAAATTTGGCAGCACAAATTTGGTTTGTGCTTAAAAGCATTAATATCCCAACCTGGTGGGAGACAAATGTTGGAGGAGCACTTACCAGACAAGTTGTCTGAAGAATTTGCTCAAAGCTGCCTAGAAGTTGCCGTCATTCACCTTCACTGCAGCGCTGCTCCCCGTAGATTCCTGC
>NW_008663023.1:688-7657 GCF_000695815.1 Acanthisitta chloris | reverse complement strand
CTGTGTTGTGCCTGGCTCAAAATCAATTCTCAAAATAATGCCTAAATATGTTTTTATCAACATATTACAATTGCAACATTATGGCTAGAAATGCTGCTTTCCAGAAATTACATTCCCTTTGTAACCTGGGTTCTCAACTGTCTCCCAGTCAGACAATCGTACCCTGCTCAGAGGCACTGCCCTCTCCTCAGATATTCTTTTCTAATTATTTCCAGCATTGCAGGGCGAAGTGGCATTTATCAGAATACCCAGTGCAAATTCTTTCCATTTCATTCTCTCTCCCAGGCACTAAAATCCATAAAAGATTCTTTCCTCTTTTAGATATTTAAAGACTGACATTAGCGATTTAAAGTTAATTAAACAGAAGATTCCAGGCTAAATTCCATTCTCACAAACAGCAGTGAAACCCTAATGTAAGTTCAATGAGCTTCACTGTGTAGTAGTAGCGCAGGAGTGAGGGCTCCTTCCAGGCCAGCGGAGTTGCTCATGTGTTAAGTGCAAACAGCATTTGGCACTCTATCAATTAGCTCAGTAGAGTAACTCCATATGCACGCCAGTGATTGAGAATATTTTCATGGGATATTGTGTATATCATCCTTCTCCTTTGGATTGCATTTAAGCAGTAAAACACAAAATAGCAGGTTGCTCAAGTCATGGGTTTTAGCTTTCTGCTCTGATGTCAGAAAAGCATATACATTTCTGTTTTACATTTGTGTGCGTACATGTGCATGGGCATATGTGTGCCTCTCCACGTTGAAGACATATGTACAATATCTCACTGCATGAAAGGAAAATTCTAGCTGAGATTTTATCTTCCTGGAGATTAGAAAATCTCAATCCCCAGGCAGTAGACATGATCTCTAGCCAATCACGTTCCTTTTCTCGTTTGATGCATTGTGGACTTGTGCAGTATTTGTGAATACTAGAGTTTGAATCCTGCATAGAAAGAATACCAACAATCTAGCTGAAAATGTATATATGTATAAGAACATATGCATATCTCAGGAGGTGGTAAATACTTAGATTTTCCTCTCCAGTCTGCATCCTTTACTGGTTATTATTGCTAAATGCACAAATGTAAGTTAAAATCTCAAATACCAAACCCAAAGTTACATCCAGTACAGGATAGGTAGCCTATTAATAATGGCATTGGCAGTACATAATACTGGGAAACATACACAATGGTTCCTCTGCATGGCTCATATCTCTACAATGCTGTGAGGAAACGTCCTAGTCCCTTCCTCATTGTGCAGGCATAATCAGTCCCTTTTGGGGACAACAGCACTCACTGTATCTCCATGAGATTTGCAACTCTGTGGTAGCAAACTGATTTCAGAAAACTGGGTGAACAGAACTGAACCAGGATACCAAGGATGTGATGCAAATAGTGGACCCTGTTCTGATCTCACATGCATTAGTCAATGTCACGGTTTGCAACTTAGTTCCGTGGAGCTATTCCTTATTTGTGATGGATCAGGCCCACGGAGTAATATTGCAACATGCCTTTTTTAACAATGTGAGGACAACTTCCACAAAATTTCTGAGGACAGTTGCCTACCATAATAATCAAAAGCTCAGCATCTTGCAGGATCACACCCAAGTCCACTGCACACCATTTTGTTGTAGAGAAGATTGTTTGGGATCAAAGGGTCTTCTGCTTTAACTAATGAACAGATAGGAAGAAAAATGAATGATCAGAAGTAATTGCAACTTGCAAAGTAAATTACATCATTAACTACTCCAGAAATCAATAATCGTGCACAAAAAGAAATTCAGTTGAAGGGATGACAGAAGAAAAAATAAATCTCTTGGGCATTTTGCCACTCTGGGGATTTTAATTTTGAGTTTTCCACTCCCAGCTATCCATTCTTATTGCCCATCCATCAACCTCCTGATGAATATAAAGGACTCCGTATGAAATGCCAGAAGATTGCTGGGTTGGTAGAACAATGGAAAGGGAGTCTTTCAGGTTTGGAGGAGGAAGGGTAAATCGCAAATGACAGTTTAGAAAAGCTTGTCTCTGCTCTTGCTTTTTTCCCCCTAACATCTCTCTTTAATAGCATTGGCAGACTAATAACCATTTCAAAGGTAACCAAAATCGTTCTCATAGGCAAATCATCTGTAAATCTCCTCCTGATTGACTCTAACAACTGACATAATTTTTAATAGAAGTGCAACATGATGTATGTCTTTGCTTATTGGTATAGTTTTAAGCAGGGACAAAATGGTTGTTTAATCTTACTCCCATGTTATTTATCTTCTGCTCCTTTTTATTTACTATTTACATCTTCGTAAGAATGCTGATACTGTAGCCTTTGCTATTAGCAATACTCTTTGATTTAATAGCATTTATGAATATCTCTATATTTTGGGCTTTATCAATTAACATTGTGAGTTCTTCTCTGTGCGTGCTTGTAACAGGTTATCTGCTATGGATTTTGTCCAGAAGGGAGTTAAAAGGGGGTGGATCAAGCAAAAAGCCTACATGGAAAACATTGCCACCAGTGATGTAGTTATATAGGCAGTTGCAGAAGCTAAGGCTTCTACATCAAAAGAGGGTGAGTACAAATGCCCATCCTGCAGGAAGGGTAAGGTGGGAAGTGTAGAGAAAAAGGGTGTTTTCATCAAGCATAGCTGACCTAGACTGCGACCTGGATTGTGACTGGGCCCTGCTGCAAGCAGATCCTGTCATAGTCTCTGGGGGCACTGGATGCCTAGGTTCCTGTGAAGAAAGCTGGTGGAAATGCTGCGTAATAAAACCTTATTGCTGGGAACCCAGTTCCTGAAATGCAGTGCACTTATTGGCAGATTGAGGCTATTTATGGAGGAAGTGTTTGCTGGCTGGTTCAATCATTTCTCAATTACACCTCCATAGCACCATGGCTCTTAGAGACCTCTTCAGAAACAGCCCAAATTCCAACTCCTCCTGCAAAGAAAAGCATGGACCTGCCATTTGGAATGGGGGGGGACAGATCAGAACAAGGACCTCAGTGGGTGCAGCTTTATCCAGAAGCCATGAAGCTGGCACTAAGTACAGCTCTAGTAGTTCTACACCATCAACAATGCAAGAGCAATCAACTGGGCAGGCAGCACTGGGACTGGGGAAGTACTTGCATCATGATCAAAAAATATTCCCAAGGTTGACTGTACATTTTCCCATGCAGCACTACAGCTTTGTATTCGCCACCTTAGATCATGGCTTCAGAGAGCTGAAATAGAGAGAAGACAGAGAGCAGCAGGCTTACAGGCACATGGGAAAGAAAAACCCTGCCAGAACAATCTCTTATGCTTACAACTAGTGGTTTAATCTCTGAAACAAACAAGGGCACTTGCAATTATGGGAACTTTTTATGATTAATTACGCTATTTATGTTGGCAAATATCAAGTGTCATACATGATTATTTTATATCCTTAAACTTTTGTCAGTGGAGTGTGTAATCTTTAGCTCCCTGTGTGTTTAAGACTTATTTTTACATACACAGTTATGTTTCTATATCTGCAGTAATTCACCAGTCAAAACATAACATGCATGACTTGGGTTCCAATCTTTCCATTTTAATTCTTTGTCGTGCCCCCTCTCCCTCCCCCTCAAGTAACCAGTCACATTTGACTGATCTTTTCAGATTAGAAACTAAAAAGGAAGAGATATGTCAAATTTATTTGCAAATTCTCCTTGTTGAGCCCTGTCACTTTAGCGACAGCCCTCCCCGAATTCCCCCCTCATTCAGATTTGAGAAGTGGTTGTAACCCTTTCAATGCTGCACACATTTTCTTTGTATCATTTTCCTGTTTGCCTTTGCATTCAGAGGCTGATCTTCAAAAGGCTTTATTAATTGTGATAAAACCTAATCTAGAATATTTCCAATTGCACAGACATTATGGCAGAGAATACCCTGCAGAAGGACTTCCTAAGTTCCAAAGGACAGGTAAAAGCTTCCAAAAAAATCAGCGAAACAATTTTTTTCTCTTACACATCAAAGCTGATTTTCCTTCTATGAGCATGAGAATCCTAATTTTATTAAAGAATACAGCAGGTAAATTGCATCGCTGTAAACACAGATGGTCTTCAGTCATGCTGACCAAAACAAGATTCTGTGAGAGCTTAGTTAATACTGCCTGTATGAGCTTCTACCAAAACTGATGCAGGATGTGGTCCTTTCCAGGACCTACTACCTGACATGTGTCAGCACTGAGTCTTTACCAAACTAGGTGAACAGAACTGAAATAGGATGCCAAGAAGAATGGTTTAGGATAGCAGCTTGTCACCTCCATGTCACTATGGTACCTTTGAGCCAACTATATTTTTCTCTCTTACAATGTATTTTGTAGCATTGTACCCACTTACCTGCTGGAGTGAGTGCATGTTTTCCCTTGACCATTCCACTGGTATCCAAGCTGAAATGCTGACCTTAACATACATAATTAAACCAGGGTTTATAGCAATAATGTAGCAAAGCCTTAATTTTCAATTAGACTGAAATCTAAAATGCTTCTCTAAAATAATAATAAAAAAGAGTGGAAATATAAGCAAGAGCAAAACAGATGCAGATAGGAGTGAGCAGAAGCAGTATGGAACTTGGCATGGCACTCAAACACTCATTTGCTAAGCATATGCCTTTTTCCATGTTACTCCTGCTTACTGTAGTTGGTAAAGGGTTGCCCTTTCTCACAGAGTATTTTTTCCTAGGCTACCCTTTGAATTTAGCACTGCAGGTGTGAGGAGACATTTTGTGCTTGGCGACTGCAGGACATGCTTTCCTGTCTGCCAGTGGACAATTTCTTAGATTATTTTCTTCAGTTTTCCCCTATGTAAGTGTTGAGGTAATATGTGAAATGGACATGCATGTTATGCTGTACATTTTTAAGGCTCTGTATGAGCATTTACTAATTAGTCAGTAGGAAAAAGAGCTGTGGGAAGGCTGTTTTAAATGGCAGAAGCTGCAGGGGATACTGCTCCAACACTAACTGCATGTCTGAATGCATAAGGGCCTAGAGAATGGGAAGGGAAGCAAACAAGCTAAAAGGCTGGAGCAAACCTGCAAGAGGGCTTTGGAAATACAAATAAATTTAACACTGGCAGCAGCTCATGTAGGTATTATGGTTTTATTAAGAATGGACTGTCAATCCGGACTGTTAGCCTTTAGCATGGAGAGATCATAAGTGCTACCCAAGACTTAATTACAGCAACTCAATGTTTTGACACACCACTTCAGGAAAGCAAAGGTCCCATGGTAAAAAGAGATCCCTTTTACATTGCACCAGGCTGCTGAGACCCCAAGTGCATAAATTCTGAGCCCTTTGGTTTTCTAGGTTTCTTGGAAAATGTATTTTTTCCTTGGAACTAAGGATAATCTGGTTAATCTGGTTAACTAAATCCAAGATCCCAAGTTATGTTCCCAGCTAATAAGCAAGCTCCACTGACCACCCAGCACCAGAACTTGCCCTGTTCTTTCTATTCTGCTTGCTCTTGCTGTGATTTTTGTAACTGTCTTCTTTGGGAGAAAGTCTGCAAGAGTTTAGAGTGAATGAGCATTCTTGGCAATATGCATGAGGATAAAACTGTCTATTAAGAAGGAAAATGTGGTAGGACCTCACTTTAAAAATCAGGTTTATCATAGCTGGATTATGGAACTGAAGGTGTGCTTGATGCCAGTAGGTCACCCAGCATCTGTGGCTTGATAGATCATGATAGGTTTGTGCCTACTTGAGGACAAGAGATCTGCTCTTTGCCCAGTGTGGGACACAGCCACTGCAATGAAGGTTTACGCACACCCTGATGTCACAAAACCCGCCTGGGTTAGGGATGACTAAATACAACACCTCAAGGGTCTAGCCACAGACTGAGACAGAGTAGTCCCTCCTAGCACAACTTTTCTTTTTTCTTTCTGCCCAGATGAAAGGGCAGTGCTGAAAGCCCTTTCCTATGGGATGAAGAGAGCAATGAGATATGAACATAACCCGCAAAGTGTGTTCAATTGCCTTCCTGGGTCTTGAGGGGAAGCCCTTAGCTGAGGGAACTGGCTAGCTTGTGTCAGTGCTAGATAAAGAATTTTTTAAAGACAGAGCATTAGAGGAAAGAAAAAAAGGGGAAAAAAAGAAAAAGGGAGGGATATTTACAAGTGCATGAATGGAAGCTTTGTCGGGAGTTTTCTGGGGAGATAAGAAGCTGGACTGGTCCATCTCTACATGGCGTGGACACACTCGCTGCCTTTGAGTCTCTCAGGAAAGAGCGAAAGGAGCTGCTGACATTTCTGCTTAAAAGGAAGAATCAATGAATCTTTGTTTCCCACTGCCTGCTTGTTTGACCTTATTGTGTTGTGGAATAGAAGAGAAATGAAAGAGAACGGGTGAGGGGAGAGGGGATTCATGCTAATAAAATCCAAGACAAGATCACAGCCCTCTGATCATCGCTGGAGATGCTATTATTTGGTTGTTGTCCTATTTGCCGCTGTTGCTCATTTCTGATTCTTGCCTTGTTGTAATAAGTCACCCTCTTTCCAGCCATCATCTCTGTATTGACAGGCAAATGTCACCACATTTGATTGACGTCTATTGCTCCTGAATACAGAAGTATGATTTAGGAATCAATTCTGTTTGTTTATTTAAACAGCTCTTTGTGTACCTTGTATAGCTGTAAGCAGGACAAGTTCCTTAATATTTTCTCGGCAGCAATGCCACCAATATTGCACATTCACCTTCCCACTTAGTCACGGAGGTGCCCACCAGACCTTGGGGGAGGAGAAGCCTCTCACGAACAAAAGAGAAAAAGAAAAGAAAAAAAAAAGGGAAAAAAAAAAGAAAAAAAAAAAAAAAAAAGAAAAGAAAAAAAAAAGAAAAAAAAAAGAAAAAAGAAAAGAAAAAACGAACCCCCAAAACTTAACAAAATGCTTTGCTGCTCCCGAGTTAAGCCAAAGAGATCTTTTTCTCAGGTCCAGGCATCTGTTGATCTGCATATACCCCACACTTTC
>NW_008663023.1:0-635 GCF_000695815.1 Acanthisitta chloris | reverse complement strand
TTGAACACCGGGAAACACCGCAGCCAGTGATGAGCATGTCAATTTTAATTCACAGAAAGAACTATTTCCTTCTCTACCTTCATGGTTGTAATCTGGGCGGGGGGTGGAGGGGGGGTAGAAGAGTGAGATCCGAAATTGCCAGAGATGTTAATCTCTATTACTGTGGGAGGTATATTTTCAAGTAACTTCTACCTGGACAACGACTAAAGTATCCCTGCATTTAAAGCGGTATTTCCCAGAAAACACCAACATGGCAGGGCAGCCTCAGGGAAGCGTTAACCAGGAGGTGGATTGACCTTTTAATTCTCGATCGGTGACCTGAAGGGTACCCAGAGGCTGCTAAGCACATCTCTTCCTTTTGGTCTGCTCCAGAAAGAGCTGTCATCACAAGATGCAGCTAGTGAGTGAGGCTCACGATTTCGCTGTTCATCCGTTTGCGGGAGGGGTGGGGGAGGGAGAAAAGAAAAAAAAATATATATTTCCCACACTGCCAGAGTAATGCCAAACTCTCTGTGAGTGGGAAGAGCAGAGCAGATGCTGGAATGAGATGCCAAAGCAGCTCCCCTTTCCCCTGCGCTTTTGGGTGCCTATAAATTGCTCCAGCGCGCTCGTCAGCCTCCTCCTCTCCTGGCAGG
>NW_008663022.1:352-17150 GCF_000695815.1 Acanthisitta chloris | reverse complement strand
GAGATGCTTCAGTCTTCTTATCAACTTCACGGCCTCCTTTAGACTTGCTCCAACAGTTCCATGTCCTTCTTATGCTGAGGACACCAGAACTGTGTGCAGTATTCCAGGTGGGTCTCATGAGAGCAGAGGAGAAAAATCACCTCTTTTGACCTGCTGCCCACACTCCTTTGGATGCAGCCCAGGATTCCATTGGCTTTCTGGGCTGAGCTCACACTGCAGCTCAGGGTGAGCTTCTTATCCACTGTCACTCCCAAGTCTTTCTCCTCACTGCTGGTTTCAATTCATTCCCCACCCAACCTGTAGCTGTGCTTGGGATTGCCATGACCCAGATGTAGGACCTTGCCCTTCATTTTGTTAATGAACCCTTAATTCTTTGCTCTCCACTATAATCTGTTGCACCAGAACATACAACTAAAACGTGTTTTACTTACACCTTGATTTATTTTGGAGATACAGTATGGATTACCATTCTGTGTCTTTTGGGGAGCTGCAATTACATGTCACTTCCTCACAGGGCTTACCTTGAAAAGCACAACCAGCAACTGATTTAGTAACCCACATGACTTGGACAGGAGAAAATAATCCAAAGAGTCCTGAATTCAGAGATTAAATTTATGAAGGACTGTCTTCATGTTTGAGGATCAGATTCTTAAGGTCCAGTCAGTGTAAATGTTGCTTACATGGCTCTTGGCTCAATGGAGGGACCACAAACGTTGTATACTATGGAGCCACTCAACATAATCTGAAGAGAATATTTCCTTCACTGCAGCTGCAAAATACCATAAATAGACATTCCCTCTGCTTCCTTACAAAGAACAGAATATCAGACTTGGCTCAGTAAGACATCTGCTTCACTTGGGGGAGAGAATCCCCTACATTTCTTTCCTGCAACTATGACTATATAATAGAATCAATATTTTTTTAAAAGGATGAGTCTACATTGAGCTCATCTTCTCTAACTTCATTATCTGTAAAAAAAGATTACAACACTATGCTGGGGTAAATTTCACTCACTATATGCTCTCAAAGAGAAGTTAATGCACAGAAAGGGAGGGGACAGAATAGCACGGAAATCAAAGGGCTGTTGTAAGCACTCTCTGCCCTACTTGATCAATATTTTTTTAAAAGGATGAGTCTACATTGAGCTCATCTTCTCTAACTTCATTATCTGTAAAAAAAGATTACAACACTATGCTGGGGTAAATTTCACTCACTATATGCTCTCAAAGAGAAGTTAATGCACAGAAAGGGAGGGGACAGAATAGCACGGAAATCAAAGGGCTGTTGTAAGCACTCTCTGCCCTACTTGCCCCAAACACTTTGTGGGAGCTTTTACCTTTTCTGGCAAATGGTTATTGACTTGAACATATTAACTTGCCATGAAAATTGTTTAGGTATATGCATTATAGTAATAAGGCACACACATGCATGGTTCACTCTGATACTGAGGCAATTTAAGACTACTGTAACTGACACGAATGGAGGTTGCACAGAGCCATTCAGTTTTGTGTCCTGCTTGAAATTACCTCAATGAATAGTGTTGTGTCCTCCTCTCAGTAAGCTGGTTCTACTGCCATTTCCACTGCTCCTGTTTTTTCTGTTGTAAGAGAACCATCACTGCTTGTTCTTGGTTCTGTGCTACTTCTGTTTTTCAACCTGCTCCAGGTACTTGATCCAGATCTTTATTGCCTGTGACTCACCATCTTGTCATACTTCATGTATGACTGCATAGCTTCCTCAGCTTATTTATGTATTTCTATCTTTCACTAGCCTCTCCAGTGCCATTTCTTTCTCCATGAACATTTCCAGAGACATGAGCCTACCACTGTTCAATGAACACATTTAATAACTATAACAATGTTTTGCCTCTACTTAATCTTTATCTATTTTTCAGTATACTGTCACATGGTCCTTCTACAACAAGGCTGACTGCAATTTTCAAGTAAAATTCAGTTTAATTAATGAATAATTACCCATAAATAATCAGGGGGGTTTTGTTCCTGTTAGAGACTTCATTTATTTATTCCTGAACAATGGTTTTCTCTGAAAGTTAGCATATATCTTAATTATTTCAGCTGTTGTCTTCCCTTCCTCTTTTCTGTCATCATCAGTCATCTCCCAGATGTAAGACAACATTAGGAATGGCAAAGGAAAACAAAGAGGGGTGTAGTATAGAGCAGTAAAGCGAACCGAGCAGAAAGAAAAGGGAAAAGTGAGACTGAAGAACATGGGGAGAAAATTGCAAAGGGGAAAAACACCGAAGGAAGACAGTGAATCGGTGTGGGGAAAAAAAAAAAAAGAGTTAAGCTGAAAGGTGAAAAGAAGGAAAAGGAAAGAAAGACCTGGGGAAAACACCATAGCTCCTGGCAGGGAGGGTTGGGACTAGATGATCTGTAAGGTCCATTCCAACCCTTAAATTCTATGGTTCTATGGTAGCATAAAGAGTAGACAATAAGAAAGAACAGCCAAAGGGGAGAGAAAACGAAGGAGGTTAATCAAGACCGGAAAAAAAAAGCCCTGGAAAAATTATCTGTATCAGAAGTAAGGGGTGATATAATGAGGAACACTACAGACCAGAGCAGGACAATAAGGAGAATAAATATTTCAAAATAAACAAGCAGAGAGTTAATAGTGCAGTTGTGCTGCTGTACACGCTGAACAGGAAAGGGGCTATAAGTTATGAGCATTACTCTGGTGTTTCTCTACAATTTAAAAGGTAAGCAAGATGCTAAAAGGCATTAGTAGAAAACTAAGATGTGATTATGGTTGGAGTTTTCTGCTGTGTGCTCTTTGATAACTCTATGTGCTGCAGTATATTGAATAAGGATAATAAAACTAGCAGAGCTCTGCTGTCATCACACAATGATCTATGGTAACAGCAAATGACCATTTGGGTATATTGCTCCTCATGGCTTATTTCATTCAGCCTTTTGCCAGGCTGAAATCTGCCCCATTCTTGCTCAACATTACAAATACTTTTGATGGAAATGGAATGCACATCAAAAGATGTGATATTATTGTTTTATGAGGCACTGCTTAGACCTCGTGCTTAGCTGGGCTCATTATGCTACAGAAATACTATTATTGCACAACATAATGGGATACATCAGATAAGTTCAGCTTTTGAGATAATTTCTTATGAGAAATTCCATGTTGACAGATGCACTGATTTTAAGTGAGGCACTCAGGTGCATCTGAAGGTAGAGTACTCTCCAACAAAAAGAGAAGTGCAAAGTAGCCAAATGCAACCCTCTGAAACTACACTGTCAATTTGACAAAATATACTTGGTTCTTACGGTGCTTTCAATGAATGGTGCTTGGTTATTATCATCATGCTCACCTTGCCTAAGGGAAAGGACAGAGTGGACTTGACAGAGGGTACTTGGCAGATGCAAAGCCAGAAACAATACCATCCATGAATTAGAATCATAGAATCATTAAATTTAAGGGTTGGAATGGACCTTACAGATCATCTAGTCCCAACTCCCTGCCCTGGGCAGGGACACCTCCTCACTAGATCAGGTTGCTCAAGGTTCATCCAGTCTGGCCTTGAACACTGCCAGGGTTGGGGCAGCCACAGCCTCCCTGGGCAACCTGGGCCAGTGTCTCACCACCCTTACAGGAAAAAAACCTTTTCTCACATCCAACCTAGACTTTTCCTCCTTCAATTTGAACCCATTATCCCTTGTCCTGTCACTGCAGTTCCTAACACAGAGTCCCTCTCTGGCTCCTTGTAGCCCCTTCATATATTGAAAAGTTGCTCTGGGGTCTCCACACAACCTTCTCTTCTCCAGGCTGAACAGCACCAACTCCCTCAGCCTGTGCTCATAGGGGAGATGCTTAAGTCCTCTTAGCAACTTCGTGGCCTCCTCTGGACTTGCTCCAACAGTTCCATGTCCTTCTTGTGTTAAGGACACCAGAACTGTGTGCAGTGTTCCAGGTGGGCCTCACCAGAGCAGAGCAGAGGGGGATTAATAACCTTAGCTTTGTTGAAGTGGATATTAAATTATAACCAGCTCAGACTGTCCTGGGGCTTAAGCAAAATTTTCTTGTCAGTTTGTCTATTAATTCATCATTCTAACCAGGAAAAATGACAGTGTTCTAGTTCTTTTAGGGACAGGTGCTATCTACCACTTGTAGCATCCTCTTTGAAGATTGTTTTGAAAGGCCAACTCGCCCCTCACATCTGACTGTGCTTGGGAAAAGGGATGTCTAGTGCCAGCCTCTTTTTCTGGGTGGACATGGCACAACAGCTGAGCTTTAGGCATGGTTATGTATCTGTGCAATAGATAACATTTGTTGTGAGGGCACTGCATGCCCTTACAGACATTTCCTAGCTCCTCCTTGGCAAATGCAGCAGGCCAGATGGAACAGTTCCTTGGGCTGCCAGTTGGACCACCCTGGTTTGTACCAAACAGGATTTTAAAAAACCCAAGGGGATGGAAAAAGTCTGAAAATTAGCAACTAAAAATAAACAGGAAATGAAGGCAGAATGGCTTCACATGAAGTACCATAAGTAAATGAAACAAAATTGTCCAGTTAGATTTACCAAAACGATGAATTTAAGTAAAACCACTGTGAATAGTGAAAATAATTCCAGGGAAGAAGAGAAAGGATGAGCTATATTTAAACAAAAAAACCTAAAGGACCACATCTACAACAATGCTATCACTGGAACCACACCTGAATATCTTCAATGTGAGGTAAAGGAATGTGTGCAGAAGTACGGGATTTTGAAGGTCTGAAACATGTTCACTTCAACAAGTTTCATGTAACCTCCTGTGGAATTCCTCATTTGTTGCAGCAGCTATGGTCTGTAGCTTGAACCATTTTTTTTTTTTCTTGAAGTAATAGCTTTGAGGTATTAAGGCTCAAGCCAAGAACATAATGGAAGTTTGTATTCTATGATTGCATAAGCATGAACAACTAGATAGGAGAAAGTTACTGTGTAATAATAACAAGAATACTTTACTAGCTATCCAGGATCAGTTAAGATTTAATGCTAATTTTTTTTCCAGATAAATATAAGACACTGTCAGTCTGTGAGGACACATCATTTATAAAGTCATTATTTAATGGAAGTATAAGGCCTAAGAGAAATAGCACCACCTGCAACTTGATAGCACTGTTTAAAGCTGGACAAGTCAGAAGAATCTCTCAGAAAATACAAGGCACGACCCTCTACTGCAAAGACAAAAACTAGGTGATCTACACATGACCTTTTCCTTCTGTAGGTTCTGGTACTGCAAAGAGCTATGACATTGCCCTCTGACTATTCTATTTAACGTAACACGAAAAGCAAAGCATAAACAGACATTATTTACAGAATGTAAATACTGAGATATTGAGTAAAATGCTTCAATATGCGATTCCTGTTGGTATTTCACTCATCTGAGACCTTGAGACACTAAAGAGTGTGTTTTATAATTTTGGAGTTTTACACAAATGCAGGCACTGGAGCACTTTCATCATCTAAACAGTTCCCCAAGTAATTTAAACACAGTGAAGCACAATCAAGGCTTATCAGATAGCTTATTAAGTAGGACTTGCTAGGATACTTCAACTGTTAACCAAAACAACATAAGCAGCCCATGTTTGTGCAGCAAACCCAGAGCCTTGAAAAGCCTTGCTGTTCTGCAAGGTGAATTCCACTGAACAACACTTGCTTCTGTGGGGGAGGGAAACAACACCAAAACAAGAGATATTCCTTTCCTGAAGGACATATGGAATGTGAAGCAAGGACAGCAAACTGAAGAAGTATCACCACAGAGTTCTTTGGATTGGGTGAATTCTCCCCACAGTCAGTGTCTTACGTATTTCCACACCTTCTCTAGCTCAGCACTTTTTGAGGCAGCTCTCTCTGAAGTGGCACCATAGAAAGCATCTCTCAGTGAGTGTGCTTGTCTACCAAATCCCTTAGGTTAACAAGTAAAACACCACTAGTCCCATTGCTACAAGTACAATCTGAAAATGGTGCTGTATTTTCCTGGTTCGCTCTCCCTAATGAGTACTAACAAAATTTCTAATTCAAAGTGATGGGAAGAAGACTAATTCAATACCAGAGAAGCTAGCTAACAAATAGGACATCATAAGACCCTTAAGAGGGTGGAAGGAAACTGCATCCTGCTTTAGTTGGCAGGCCACCTTCCTCTTTCTTTGCTACCAAAGTACCACTACACTTTAATATTCTAAAGCTATAATGCACAAGAGAGAGCACAAGGCATTTTGCTGTTCCTTGGTTGTATGTTGTTTTGCCTCTCAAAGAAGATAACAGAGAAAGGTCTTTAAAGAAAGATATTGGGGCAGATCTGTAGTTAGAAATTAACTTAATTGAAATCAACAGAGACATGACAGCTGATTCAAACAGCTGATGAACGTCCTCTTCTCTTTTACCATTGGGACTTCAGTGTGGCCAAAAAGCATCACAGAAAGTGCCATCACAGAAATTCCATGCCTGAGACACTAAGGACAAAAATCTGCCTCTGTGACAGGTTTTAATGAAGCTTAGCTGTGTTTACTTCTCTAATTGTTAGAGCATGGACACTTCAAAAGCTTAGAATATTTCAAATTTTCTGTAACTTAGACACTTTTAATCTCTTAGAGAGCAATAGCCTATGTTTTCCTTCCCCTTAAAATCTACATTAAGACCTAAACAGCCAGTAAGTAAATGAATCAACCTATTAATTTAAAATTTTTCCTTTTTTTTAAAATAAGAAGCAATCTTTACATTTACTTAGAGTTACCAAAAAGACAAAATCAGGAAATTACCATTTGGTATATTATCTATAGCTCAGGGTTCACATCAGAGTTCAACAAGTCTCAATTACTGCCTAGAGATGTCTAATTTAATAACAGAAGGAAACGCATTTTCTCCATATACAAGAGTCCCCTAATAAATGTTCCTTCAATCTCCACATTTCCATAGTTTGTTTAAAATTTAGTTTAATATTACTCTATAGACTACTGCAATATGAATCAGATGACGAAATGCAAATTATCACTGTGCTGGGCAACAAACACATTTTAAATACACACGGAAAATTAATTTCCAAGTGGCTTAAAACAAAAGACTAGAGTTATATAGAACTAACTTACATAATAAAGATGATTAAAATAATTCCATTCAGCTTTCTGCTTCATCATGTGTCTCATTCCAGGACCATCACTGCAGTAAGTAAACTGCCAAAAGCCAAGAGGTGATTCAGACACTCTTTTACTCATGCCACCATGCAAAAATAAAATTCATTTCGATGCACATTGTACCAAAAACTCAA
Source organism: Acanthisitta chloris (assembly GCF_000695815.1). NCBI lineage: Eukaryota > Metazoa > Chordata > Aves > Passeriformes > Acanthisittidae > Acanthisitta > Acanthisitta chloris. The sequence continues at coordinate 9,876 of NW_008663022.1, read as the reverse complement.
TACAGGTCCTGCAAATAGTGTTCTGTAGCAATACTCATATTTTTAGTGTCAACAAAACCATTTAGTGAAAACTAATTACCCATTCTCAGTATGAAACGTTGATGGAGTTGGCGGTAGAATCATCCTGGGGTTGCAGCACTCCTCACCACCTCAGCCAAAATTCACACAGCCAAGGGTGTTGGCTACCTGTAAAACAGTGATATCATCATTTCCAATTGTCTCCTTTCTACAGACATGTAAACAAATCACAGCACCAACCAATACAGCTCTACGCGATGCTTTTTTTTCCACACACAAAGCAAACACAACAAATTGCAGCTCCAGAGTATCTTGCACGTTTTGAAAATGTAAAACTGTGACTGAAAAAGAAGTAACCTTCACCATTCATTTGAACAGCCAGAGCTGAGTATTCAGAACACTTGATACCAATGAAAAATGCATGTTTATCACACATAATAATGTAATAATAAACTGTAGTAATACAGTTCTTTTCTAGTTTGTGGATTGCCATACACAAGGATGATATCTTACATGCCAAATGAAGCACTGAAGCATTATTCTCATTTAAACACTACAGAATGTTACAGCACAGCCTGATTAAAGACTTTACTGGGAAGATCTTAGGTTGGGGAGTGCAAGAAAAAATTCCTATTATAAACAGTACTAAGCACTTATGAAGTGCTTTGTGTTTCCACAATACTTCTCAAACAAGCATGTAAGGATCAGAAGCGTTGTACAAGTAAGGTCACTGAAATGGACATCTTTCTCTAAGAGACACTTAAAAATAAATGTTCTTGCAAGTTCACTGACGACACCAAGCTGTGTGGGGCAGTCAACATGATGGAGGGAAGGGATGGGACATCCAGAGAGACCTTGACAGGCTTGAGAGGTGGAACAGTGCAAACCTCATGAAGCTTACCAAATGAAGTGCAAGGTCCTACACCTGGGCCATGGCAATCCCAGGCACAGCTACAGGTTGGGTGGGGAAGGAATTGAAACCAGCAGTGAGGAGAAAGTCTTGGGAGTGACAGTGGATAAGAAGCTCAGCATGGAATGTCAACCAGTTTTATTGTCCTATCAATACATTACTGAATATATTCCACATTAATGTAATATTAATGAGTATAAAAATAAACATAAATATGTAAGCAGACAACAAATGTTGTCCAGAGCAGCTGTGGCTGCCCCAACCCTGGAAGTGTTCAAGGTCAGGGTAGACAGGACTTTAAGCAACCTGGGTTAGTGCAAGGTGTCCCTGCCTATGGTAGGGGAGGTTGGAACTAGGTGGTCTTTAAGGTCCCTTTCAACCCAACTCACTCCATAGTTCAATGGTATCAAATTCAGGGGAACGTGTTGCATGCACTCTGGATAAAGGTACAACAGCAAGGATAAAGCGTATCCAAAAGAACCTTGATTTCATGATTCATTTTTCCTTCTCTGTTTTATCATTAATTGTTGTTCTTTTTTTTTAAGCTTTTCAGTGCTAGCCTCATTTTATTTTTATTCACCTTCACTTAGCTCTACCCATCAGTGAATGAATTGTTGCCTGCTTTGAGAAAGGATGTAGAAGATCATAATTAACTCATTTAAGTATTGCATCTTTTCAGAACTCCACCTCATCCAAATGGCTGTAGGTTGGTGCATCTCAAGATACAATGTGGAATCCTATTCAAGAAATCTCTAAATCAAGGATTGGTAAGAAAGAAGCAAAGCACAGGACTGTTTCCCCATCAAGTTCTTTTTCTAGAGGTGTCTCATTTGTGTCCTGTATGACTCCCCCTCAAAGGAAAGCAGAAAGATGAATAACTCATAATTACTATGTTATCTTGAAATTACATTTTTAACTTCATGTCAATAATTAGTATTAAAATTTTAAAACTCTGTCTCCTATCCATAAATACTGGAAAGTTTAGAATTACTACCTGTCCACTCAACTCTGTCAAAACAATTTCACTCTGCAGATTTCCAGACTAGTTCATTGATTGCCTGGTACAACAGGACTCTCAGGGAACATACAGCTGTCACTTAGAAGTGCTTCCCAAAGTTTTGTCAGTACAGATTACCTCCTCCTGAGACGTACAAGTGGCTTTGATGTTAAAGTTCAAAAGCCATGAAAAGCCATGCTTGGTGGAGCGATACACAAACCTCCCAGAAGAACTGAACGTCTGGTGTGAGGTTCATAAAATAACATAGGTCTAGAGAGAACAACCCACAAAGTCCCTCTGCTCCTTCAAGCTGCCAGCAGCACAAGATCTGAATGTCCTCAGAGCCTTCCTTCATTACATGTGTCCAGATAAGTTTATCATAAACAGTTCCACAAAAGTACAGTGCCAGAACTTCAGACTTTATAATAGGCAAAAAAAAAAAGACTGCTGGAACAAAGAATTCCCTCGTGAACATCCAACTGACCCTTGAGTTTCTAAAGTAGGAACTCATTTGACTCCCACCCACACCTGACTGCTTTGCTAGCAAAATTCAGCAACTAGTCCATGGCATACACATTGTCCAGCAAATAGTGTATTTCCATGTTAAAATCATCAAGTATCATTATTCCACTGGCTAAGTCTTAAAAAATTGATCCTGATTATCATCTTTTATGAAAGTCAGCACTTCATCCATTGATTGCTGTATCATATCTGAGTGATGACCTATACCTGCTAGTCTTGACCCAGATGTAGAAAGTGGTCTGTAACTTTGTATTATCCCTGGAATGCTATGATTCTGTTTTAAATAATCATTTAGGCAGTACTAAATTTCAACTAATTTAGTCCCTGGCCTACAAGGAAACTGGAGAGGAACTCTTTGTTAGGAGCTGCAGTGACAGGACAAGGGGAATGGGTACAAATTGAAAGAGAGGAAATTTTGGTTAGATATTAGGAAAACATTTTTTCCTGTGAGAGTGGTGAGATACCGGCACAGGTTGCCCAGGGAGGTAGGAGATGCCCCAACCCTGGCAGTGCTCACAGCCAGGTTGGATGAAGCCTTGAGCAACCTGCTCTGGTGGGAGGTGTCCCTGCCCAGGACAGGGTTTGGGACTAGATGACCTATAAAGTCCATTCCAATCCCTAAAATTCTATGATTCTATTATTCTACTCCTATAAATTATATGGGGAGTAGGAAAAGTAAAAACCTGGAATAGTGACCACTTTAAAACATGTTTTTGCCAGAATCAGAACCGAATTCCTGCAGTAAGGGTTAAGTGCAGGCTGTTTACCTCATGCAGACAACATCTAGTCTGCAGTGACCATTCCTTGGGAAATTAGGGATTCCCTCACATCTGTAACAAATTACGTGGAGCAGTACAGCTCATCCTTAAAGTTAATTTGATAGTGATTGTAATACATGCCTTAAGGTTAGGATGGAGTGCTTAACTCAATCACTTGATTACAGGCAGAATTTCAAATGCTGCAGAAGCCAGGCTGCATATAAAAGTTCTAGGATTGAGGACAACTCACCTGGAGATCAGGGCTGTTATTGTTCATATCCCACCACACGCAGACCACATTCATAGGGAGAATAATTCTGTCTAACAGGGAAACATGCAATAGGCTACAAGAAGTTTTCTATTAGAGCTGTCCAGGAACAGATGGTTCCAGCATCTGCTATTGTGTCTCCTGATCCTAGGTTATTTATTTATTTTTTTAAATATGGTTTGGCCTTAAGTTCAGTCAAAGTTCATCTGGCATCCACATCAGTTTACATCTTTATCCAAGGATCTTCTTTGTTCATACATCTTACAGTCAAATGAAAGAAATGATTCACACATTGCCACCTGTGTGTGAACCTACCACCTACTTAGATTTATTTCTCACCAAAGTTAATGGGCTCTTCATCTCAAGGTTCAGAAGAACTTACACAGTCCAATCTGTCTTTGAAGACCACATTCCTGGCAGAATAGCATCAGCCTGCAGAACCAGGGAGTCCCAAAACCTGGTGATTTGACAGTGCTCTATGCAGATAAAGCAGCTTTATGACCTCATCCTAAACTTCTAGCCAAACCAGTGCCTGCATTCCATTTTAATTACTGTGAAGTTAACACTGTTATTTAGTTAGAGGTCCACTATTGCAAATAATCTCAGATCTATATGCTTGAAATTTGCTGTGCATCACAGGAATGTGAGGGAGGGAGAGGAGGCCAAACTCAGTGACTTCAGTGATGGACTCCCAAAGAACACCTTCTGTAAGAATTAGTCACAAAATTTACAAAATCACCTGCTTTCTCCAAGTTCTTCTTTACAAGACTGAGACTCAGACTATAGCTTTATCCTCTCCAGACTGATCTCATTCAGTCAGGATTTAGGCTACTAACATGCTGTTCCAGAAAAATATGCAACAATGGTTGCTGCTCTATATTATTTTCCACCTGTGAGAGAAAAGGTTTTTTGCTGTTTGCAAACTAGCCTTAAACATCCCAGTGAATGTAGCATACATGCCCTATATGCAGCAATGGTGCTTAGCACATCTTATATGAAAGATACTATGAAGAATTTCCCCAAGCTTCCATATCAAATAGGAATTGACTCATACTGACGTATGTAACAGACTGAAACACATCAGCACAAGGAAAATCTGTGGAATCCTGTCTGACATGCCAGTTATTGAGCAGCTCAGAGCAGAGTTTCATGACTGCTAAGCTTTAACACTGCCAGGCCACAATTTCCATCCTCACGCTCAGCAGGCAACCAAGAGCATCAGATACAAATATTAGGCCCATTATTTAGTTCTGGCATGCACAATATCACTTATTCAGAAAGACCTTTATTCCTTTGATAACTATTACAAGCATTTTAGAGTTTCCTTGATGACATCTTACGCAAATTGTTCCTACAGCAAGTTAAGGATACTTCAAACATTGGCACAAGAGGCAACACACACGTGGCTGGTAAACTGCAGTAGGGAGTGGGATTACTACAGTCCCTGGTAGGAAAGATTTTTCCCACAGCAGCTTCCTTTGTCTCTTTGTTAACACACATAAATAGAGATCTCTGCTGAGGTGAATTACAGCAGGTAGTGAAAGTATGCAGGCTATAGGCAAGAGGCCCTCTTGAGCCTTCCCTCCCTTATAAAATGGTTTGTTTTATCTGCCTTCTAGTTAGACCAGCCTACGCTGCAAAATTGAACACATGTAATTGAAAGTTTGTGTTAGCTGCTGACATGATGTGCTAAAACAATCTGCAATTCTGACTCCCTGATGGACCAATCAAGCAGAGTTAACATCAGCCCAATACTGCTTTTGTACACAGACAGCACTCGGGTTCTTTGAAGTCATGTTTAGAGAGTAGATGCACTAGTTTACAGACCCAAAAATCCAGGTGGCTTCAGCTGATTTAAAAGATTTCTAAGAGCCATGGGGAACTCTGTGGTAAAGACATACCCTAAAAACCTGTCTGTGACTGTCTGGGCACCTATTTTCCCCCCCCAAAAATCCTAACAAGTCCTGTTCATTCATGTTATAGCAGCTTTCACACCTTTTATTTGTGGTATGCAAAGACAAGCAACATGTTATTCTCAACCCCTCAAATGATGTGGGCCAGAGTATATGGTGGATAGAACCAACCAGGAATGTTTTGACCAACTGAAAAAAAATATCTGTTACATCACAAACAGAAATATAAGCAAAAAATATAATGGTTTTATAAATGTCTGACTAGCCACAAGACGCTTTAGTGAAACCATTCCAGCAGTTTTCCTTCTTCATTACCAGAGGAGCTGCTACAGCACATGGACCTGTGGAGTTCACAGCTGCAGGGAACTCCTGCCATAAAGACTGTCCCAGAGTCAGAGTTTCCTGATATTTTAGTTCTCTGCCCTGAAGCCACAGGAACCCTAGCCCCAGTGATGCAGCAGAGAGCCAGAAAAAACTCTCAACTTCACTTCTAATGGGACTCTCAGGACAGTTGGGCTTTCACCCAAAAAAAGCCAGAAGCACAGGAGCCCAGACTGCCAAACCTTGAGATTCCTGCCCAAGTCTTCATTCCAAATTTCCAGATTCCTGTGTCTCTGTCCATCTAGCTGACAGAAAACAGGGAGATGGGAACTTCAAGCTTTAGAAGCTGCAGCTGAGGCAGAAGCCTCAGAGCTTGGACTCTCAAGCTTGTTTTGTTTCAAAGTAATTTAAATTAACTATGTGACTATGTGATTGTGAGAAAGATTTTTCAGTTTTCCTTTCTAATTGAAACATACAAAATTCCAAATTAAAGGCTTTTTTTTTTATTTAGACTGAATCTGGAAATGGAACTCTAATTTTCAGATTCGACAGTGGAGAATTCATGATCAAGCGATCCCAACAAGAACACACAATTTCAGACTATGTCAAGTTGGAAGGGACCCATAAGGATCATCAAACCCAAATGCCTGCTCTATTTCCCTCCTATGGACTTGCTCCAGCACTTCAACGTCTTTCTTGTCCTGAGGGGCCCAGAACTGGACACAGTACTCCAGGTGAGGCCTCACCAGTGCTGAGCACAGAGGGACAATCACCTGGTGCTGCAGGCCACACTATTTTTTGGATACAGGATGCCATTGGCCTTCTCAGCCATCTGTGGACGCTGCTGTCTCATGTTCAGCCACTGTCAACCAGCCTCTCCAGGTCCTTTTGTGCTGGGCAGCTTTCCAGCCACTCTGTCCCCAACCTGTAACACTGCATGGGCTTGTTGTGACCCAAGTGCAGGACCTGGTACTTCGACTTACTGAACCTCATACCATTGGCCTCAGCCCATCGATCCAGCTTGTCCAGATCCCTCTGCAGGGCTGTCCTGCTCTCCAAGAGATCAACACTCCACCCAACTTGGTGTCGTCTGCACGTCACTGAGGGTGCACTTGATCCTCTCATCCAGATTATCAACAAAGATATTAAACATGTCTTCAAATCTTAAAGCAGGTTTCTTGGAGCAATTAAAGTCCCTTGCAAAACACCTATGACACAAAATAATCTGAGAAATAATAAGTTCAACTGCATGCCACAATCAGCCTTACACTCTCAGAAGGGTATTCTGACACATTTACTCGACACAATGCAGGAACCGTGATGAATCATGATATAGATGATAATACAGACAATTAAGGTAAAAAATAAGCACAGTCTGCTTATCTCCTAGGCAAAACTAGAAGACGATCTAGCTACATTCAAACACTGTGTCAGCAACAGTTTCCTTTTCCAAAACTTTCTAACCCTTTCACACATAATTGCACTGAAACCCAAAGATTCTCATCTATATCCTACACAGATTCTCATCTACGTCTGAACAAATTACAGACTTTATTCATCTCACTTATGGCATCACCATGTTTAATCATTTCTTGTAACGAGCTTCATATTACAGAATCCAGGCTGCCTTAAAAAACCAGATGTGTTTACTATCTATATTTCCTATGTGTATGTTTCAACTTTGTAAGTATTCCCTTATCTCTGTTTATCAGAGGCTGGAAGTCACCTGAAGGTGACACTCTGAACTGGTATATACTAATAGTGACCTTAACTTTCCATGATTAAAAAGGCTTATAAATAAAACCTCCTATCAGCCAGCTTGAGAAAAACACTTTGTTAAAGAAGCCAACATGTGCTTTTAAAGTGTGGAAAAGAACATAAAATTAAATCAAGTCTTCTTGCACAAAACCCTAAGAATCAGCAATTTCTGTTCAGAGGTTACAAAGAACATTCAACCTCCTTCAAGTCTCATTTATACATCTTTACATCACCCTATCACTATAGGGCTTGAAGTTTTGAGCACTTTATATTATACAAGGTCAACAGTACATTCCACAGAATCTCTGGGAAATGTCCGTCATAGATCCATGTAAAATTTCTGTGTAGAAACTGACCTCACAAACTGTCAGCTCTTTCTTAGTTTGGCAACTTGATCCAAATCCCATTTCGGGAAATCATTCTTTATTTAATTAATACACCTCAAACTCACCTCCTCTGAGAACTGCTACAGGTATACATAGAAATGGATATTTATGCAGGCAGCACTTGAAGGAGGAAGAAAGGTTATTTACTAATAGCTGTATTACTTTGATCATATAGATTTATATTCCTCACTTCCTCTCTCCTTCAGAGTGATGGGAACTGCAAGGACCAGGCCACAACTGCTCCACAGACATTTTCGCTGAACATTTGTTTTTTCAAGAGGGTGTCTGCCCCATACTCACTTCTTTCCGCCGAGTTCTAGTTTCCCACTCCAGTAAGGGAAATGTTGGGCAGAACTACGCAACTTATTTGAATAGTATGAGCACCTGCTGACAGAGAGACATCCCGTGTCCTTATGCCACTTCAATTTTGCCAGTATAAGGTGTCTGTTTGGAAATAAAAGTAGCTTTATTCTGATACTGTTTTTCTCCTTTATACCAGAATCACTTTTATTTCAGACTAATCTATGTAATCATAGAATCATAATCATAGAAACTAGGGGTTGGAATGGACCTTACAGATCACCTAGTCCCTACCCCCTGACATGGGCAGGGACACCTCCTCACTAGATCAAGTTGCTCGAGGCTTCATCTGATCTTGAACACCACCAGGGCTGGGGCAGCCACCACATCCCTGGGCAACCTGTGCCAGTGCCTCATCACCCTTAGAGTAAAAAACTACCATGTCAGGTTGCTCATGGAGTGACTTCATGTATTGCAAAGTAATACTTTTCTCTAAAACTACAAAGCAAGGATGCTGTATCACCAGTGCTGTTGATACATAAGGGTGCCACCCTGATTTCACTCTTCAGCATGAGTACTGGGGCTGTGCTGCACCACAGGCCTCTCTCATGAGGATATAGGTCAAGCCTTGCTTGGGAACACCTTCAGTCAAATGAGAGTCAGTGGTAAGACAAGGAGTACTCATGAGTTAAGGACTCACTACCCTTCAAAAATGCATTTGAAGGGAGAGGAAAAGTCTTTATAACTACTTGACTTATCTGATGTATTATCTGTCCATGCCGAACTCTTAGTTCAGTGAGGACTGTTGAAGAGTTCAAATGTAACTATGAAGAGACATTTTGTTCGATGAAAAATGAACAGGGGGTGAACAGAAATATGGCCTAGTTGGTACAGAGACACTATTGCACATCAGGAACTCCATGCAACACTTCTTTCCCTTTCTCCCTCCTAAGGGAGCTCCGTGGGTACAAGCCAATTTTTCCTCTATTTCAGAGATGAGCAGTGAGTCCTCGGTAAATACACCTCAGACTCTATTTATCCAGCTGCCCTTTACCCCCAGGTCAGTGGCTGTAGCTGCAGCCACACTTCATCTACCTTCAGGGCTTCCTCTCCCCCAGGGGAAGATGCTATCACCTCCTCACAATGCTCTGGCTCCCTCATCCCACCTGCAGAGCTCTGCAGCACCTCCTCCTCAGGGACCTTACCTTGGCCCCTACCCTGGGCAGGGGCTTTCTAAGTTTTCGTCTTTTTCCTTCACAAATCCGTTGCATCCCTGTTCACACTGCACTGACCTTTTCCTTTCTGTATGGCTCCTGGTCTCACAGGTGCTTTCCTGCCACCAAGCACCAGTTACTCAGTTTACCTACACACAT
>NW_008663022.1:0-253 GCF_000695815.1 Acanthisitta chloris | reverse complement strand
GGGCACCAGCCACTATGCCAACTGCTGCTACCAACAGGTTATCACAGTCAGAGCGAAGGCACCAAGGCTCTGCCAGCCCGCACACCTTGGGTGGCAGCGATGCCGCTGGAAAGCCACTGGGAGCTGAGAACACCTCCCGCTGCTCTGACCTCGCACCTCTGGAACTTTCCCTGCGCTTGGGGATGAGTTGCAAGGGCAGCAGCGCGCACAGCCGAGCGGGCTCTGCCGTCGGGGGCTCTGCCGTCGGGGGTCG
>NW_008663021.1:54806-68528 GCF_000695815.1 Acanthisitta chloris | reverse complement strand
ATATACATATACATATATACATATATAAATATATACATATATACATAAAGTTTATACAGAAACTGGAGTAGTCCAAAACTACTGTACCACCCACCTGCATGGACAGGATTTACAGGTATTAAGTCTCCTCAAAGTATGCCAAATTCCAATGTATAAATTGTATTGTCACATGCCATTTGCTCTGTCACAGTGGGACAAGTTCCATGTTCTGCAGCACCACTGGGTCAGTTTGCTCAATACTCCTCTGTGTCTACCACAGCTGAGCAACTGTTTCTGATTTGACTAACACAGCAGCCATGGCAATTCAGGGGAATGGGAGGCAACACCATTGCTACAAAGATCTGAATGCACAGTGTATGTGGTTCCTAAGCAAAAAGGCTTTCCTGAATTTCAGACTTGCAAAGTTCACTCCTGCCACTATCGAACACACTCTAAGAAAAGCCCAAGATTTCAAAATATGCTCAGGTATTAAATATTTCCTAACTCACCACAGAAATGAAAAAATTGGCAAAATGTCTTCAGCTCAGACTGCTGTAAATCAGGAACTTGAGCTTCTGGGCATTTTGGGCTGCATTTCAAACTAAGGTACCTTACCATATGATTTAGACTACCTCTGTGCAATAAAAGTAGCTCTGGACAGAGTGATCAGGCTCTCATTGTCCTTGTTCCCCTCTCTTTCTCTGGTTCCTATCCCCAGCAAATAAACACATGCCCCCAAAGAACCCCTCCCACATACCCCAAACAAACCCATGAAACTGGAAACACACAGACCAGCTGGAATTAGTGACACAAGGGTTTTTTATTATCTGTAGTTGTGGCCTGTTTTTGTGCAGCTTCTGAATACAGCAGCTCTCTCTTTGGGTTGAGCCTCTGAGCCCTACAGTCTAATGGACTTACTCCAAGAAGATTTTGGTTTTACTCGGTGCAGTGAAAATAATAAAAGCTCTTTCTGTGAACAAGACACCTTCCTCCTCAAATCTTCCAACAAGCACGTCAAAACAGGGTTGTCTGTCTTTGAGACATAGAAAGGGACTTTCAAGTAGAGAACTGACAAAATCTTATAAACCCTATTCTAGAAGAGCCTCTGTTTCCTGTTTCAGATACTGACAAAAAGAACCAGTTTGTAAGATTTCTAAAAAAAGCTGCATTTGGATAAACTTTGATTCCTACAAAGTTAAACCACTAGATGAGCAGATCCAAATCAAACTTCCAGAACAGGAACTCACAGCTTCTACTCAACAGAGGTACTGGAGAGCATTAATCAGCCAAGATGTTTTGAAGAACAATAGGACTATCTTCCTCCACTGAAACTGTTAACAGAATGTGGCATAACTGAAATACTCCAGTGGAAACTCTTGGAAGGAATAGTTAATTTTTCTTTTAAAAAATACAAACCCAACCAACCCAAAACCCCAAAACCAAACAAAAAAAACACCCCACCCAAAACAACAAAAATCTCCAAGAAAAAAAAGCCTGATGAGATTTCACTGGTTTTGGCCCATGACTGTCATTTCACATGGTAAATACTGTGATACACTCCTAAAGTTTTCTCTGAAGGAGTCTGAGGATAAAGCTGTCCTAAATACATGCCAGGCCTATTGCCACAGACCATTCCTTCTCACCTGTCATTGAAATCCTGTATTGCCATTACTCATAGACAATAAACATGGAAAAGTCAGCAGCTAGTTACAAAAGTTGGTCTAAAATATTTCCTTATTATTTCCTGCCAGATGCTGAAGATTCTCCTGTCAAGTAATATTCTGTTATTTCAAACACAGTTTTATCAGACTCAGCAAATCCATGAGAACTAGTAGCCATTTCCTGGGTTCATTAATTGGGTTTTTGGGTGGTAGCAGTTTGGGGGTTTTAACTGGCTTTGCCATGTGTGACTTCTCATCAGCAGTACTCAGAACTGACATTTGACTTCAAGGCAGTTTAAAGACCATTGGGAACATACTGTGACATTGCTGAGTCTAAACTCCCAAAGATATTTGTATGTGCCTATTACACCATATCAGCTCTTTTTATTGAAGTCTCTCAAGTCATTATGCATATCAGGACCAGCATAGACAGATGTCTCAAATAAAGGATGAGGTAAGTATAGTCAATGGGATAAAGCACTTGAGAGAAGGCAACAGATGACATTATTTGAAAGCAAACTGGCATTGTAAGCCATACAGTGGGGGTGATCAGAAACAATGCTCACTCATTTTTGGATACTGTCAGACAATTCAACAATATTGTTTTATGCAATCAAAAATTTTGAAGATCTCTGTGGGTGTCAGATAGGTATTAATAACTTCTGGGTAAACATCACAGAAAAAATTCTGGCACTCAGCCTCTCTTTTTGCCAGGAAAGAAAATGATTGAGCAGATGGTTTGTTCAGAAACTGCAGCCTTTGGGAAGAAGCTTGTTTGTAAAGCTGAATATATTTTGCAACCAACAAAGACGTGGAAATTTTTGTCCTTAGGAAGTTTTCACTGATAACGAGAGGATGGGAAAGTCAGTACAGTATTCCAGTTCAAAAGGAGTATTGCTAATCATACACTATTTTTTTTTACTTACCAGGTCTGTGGCAGTCCAACGCAACAGAACATAATTAAGCATCTTGACAGTTTATGGAAGCCTTGCTCTCAGACAAAGACCCTTGTCATTATATTTCTACTGCAGCGATGATGAATATGATCAGCAGATTGTGACTGAGAGTTTTTTGTGCCTTTACACGCTCTCCCTCCCCTTGTCTGCATTCATGCAGTAATTCCTTAATCTGCCAACCTGTATTTTGTGGAACAGTCCTGTCTTTCAGCCCTTTCCAGCACAGAGATTCGAAAGGCAGCTTAACAAATTAGCTTGCAAAAATATCAAGGAGTTTCGTACACAGCTTCATGGCTATTTTCTTTATTAAATTCTGAATGCATGTCAGGAAACTGACAAAATATACATATATAAAAATATCCATTAGAAATATATTCAGATTATCACTGGACCCCAAGATTGTCAGGGAGGAAAGTGTCTTGCTAGGACTGTGGCCAAGTACCATTGTTTAACTGTTCTGAGCGATGCTGCTAAAGGTTTTCACACAACCTGGATATCATGGAAAATGAAAATAAATAAATGAAGACTCATTTATCAGGCACAGAGGTGCAGAGAAGCCAGTGTCCTTCCATGACACCTCTGATGAGATACAGCCTGGCTTTGTGAGACCTGACTTCTCATGTACCCAGTACAAACATTACAGGTTTTGGGGTTTTCTTTACATAATCAACATTTTGCCATCTCTCTTACTTGTGCTTCGAGTTTATCACAAGCATACGATTGTAATCACCAAGACACTATGCCCAAAGAAATGGAACTATAGTGAGACTGTTTGCAAGCTTGACCTCGGACTCATTAGCTTGACTCAGTGCCATAACAAATGCTCCCACAGGAATTTGAGTGAGTTCAGACCACGGAGGAAGAACTTTGTTCTAAGACTCCATGCAGAGGTACTCAGAGAGTAAGCAAAAGCAGTGCCATTAGCTTTTAGCTTACAAGCTTTTCTTGACAACTGTTGTCTAAAGCCTGCAATATTTTGCCTGTGTGCTTAGTGCTCCATCTGTGAGAGGAGCTGTGTGAGAGCAGCTGGCCTTTTCACTGGCAATAGCTGCACCAGGGACCTGTGCTCAGGCACCACTTCATTGTGCCCCAAACCTGAAAAATGTTTTTCCTGTTGGTTCATCACATGAGCTTTACACTGGAAAACAGGAGAGAGAATGACCAGAGAGACCATTCAAAGGATTCCTACTCCAAAATGGAAAGTTTTCCTCTTTGCTGAGGATGAATACTATAGTTTTTCACTGTTTGTAATTTTAGGTCTCCCACCTCAGACATGGTTGAAATAGTGCCTGCAGAATACGGCTGCTTCTACTCTTCTTTGAAATATGCAGTGCATAGAACTCCTCTCAGAAATAGAGCCCAGGGTAGCAGAGGAATTACAAATCCTAATAAAATACCTGAAACTTTTTCTTTCTTTCTAGTTCTTCAAGAAAAAAAAAAAGTGGCCCTTCCAGGTGGCTTTTGTTCTGTACTACAAAACTAAAAGAAAATATGTATAACTGTAGAGAGCTATAAACTGTTCATATACTCTCTCCCAGCTTTAATCAGAGGAGAAAACACATCCCTCTGCAAAACGTTGGGGCTGCAGAAGCTTTGATGTCACTGGAACTCTGCCAGCTCACACCACCTCACTGGCCAGGGCCATTGTGCTCATGGCAGACACATGCCCACTCAAAACTACAGTGCTAGCTAGTCAGTGCTTTCACCTTCTCTTCTAAAAGCCTGGACTCACAATGCATTAAAATATACACTGCAGTTTGTGCCAAGCTCACTTTCCTCAGTCAGGTCTGTGTCTTGGAAGGCAGTGGCCCACAATAGGTAGTAGCTATCCAAAACACTTGATGGGTTCTATCCTTCAAGGAAGATATAGAGAAGGAGAGAAATTACTACAAGCACAAGAAGGGAAGCACAGAGTGAAAATTATGTCCAGGTTATAGAGATGAAAGAGAGAACATGAGAGCAGTCTGGCCACTGGAAGCCTTTGGTTCTCTTCCTTTGTAGGGTGCAGGTTTGCACTTTGGATGATAAGCTTGTACAAGTATATTTTGAGACTGGATTCTGTAGCTAGTGGTGTGGGTACAGGGGGGACTTAGACCACATCTTGTGGTTCTTCTAAACTTAGTGGCAAACAGACAGGCACCTGAAAATACTGTGGGCTTGATTTTCAGCTGAAAGTGTTTTTACATGCCTCATTTCCTCTGGACAGACAGAGTGTCCTGCTACGTTGGAGACTGAGCATTTGAATTATTCTTCTTTCTTTTTTTAAAGTAAAGCAGGGAGCAGCAGAAGCAGGTTTATCATAGAATCATAAAATTTAAGGGTTGGAATGGACTTTACAGATCATCTAGTCCCAACCCCCTGCCCTGGGCAGGGACACCTCCTCACTAGATCAGGTTGCTCAAGGCTCATCCAGCCTGGCCTTGAACACTGCCAGGGTTGGGGCAGCCACCACATCCCTGGGCAACCTGGGACAGTGTCTCACCACCCTCACAGGAAAAAACATTTTCTAATATCTAACCTAAACTTCCCCTCCTTCAATTTGAACCCATTACCCCTTGTCCTATCACTGCAGTTCCTAACACAGAGTCCCTCTCCAGCTCCTTGTAGGCCCTTCAGAGATTGAAAAGTTGCTCTGAGGTCTCCACACAGTCTTTTCTTCTCCAGGCTGAACAGCCCCAACTTCCTCAGCCTGTCCTCATAGGGGAGATGCTCCAGTCCTCTTAGCAATTTTGTGGCCTCCTCTGGACTTGCTTCAACAGTTCCATGTCCTTCTTATGTTGAGGACACCAGAACTGTGTGCAGTATTCCAGGTGGGTCTCATGAGAGCAGAGTAGAGGGGAAGAATCACCTCCTTTGACCTGCTGCCCACACTCCTGTGGATGCAGCCCAGGATTTGATTGGCTTTACTTTTATAATAGACAGGATTTGTAATGTTCATAAAGCAAAAAACTAGGAAATCAGATGAAAGAAAACTATCAAGGGTGTATTCTTATGATTGCTGAAACTGAGACTGAGAAGTTCTTTTTAAGTGAATTGTGTTTTACTGGGTAACAGACATAGAAAGATTTCACCACCACCACCTGTAAAACTACACTGCTTTTTTATCAAGTAGCTCCTGTTTAGCCCATCTAGTTGATGAACATTCTTCCCAACTAGCAAATATAAATGACTTATGGGGATAATATTTCAATATATAATGACATTGCTATATCTTGGATTCTTTTAAGATCTGGGTTATTAAATATTAAATATCAAAGCTGTAAATTATTGTAGCAGCTTTATACAACTAAATTAAATTCAAACAAAACCTAATTTCCTTAATCATTGACTGTAATCCTCCAGGAACATATGCTATTAACTCAGCTACAAATGGCACTGAAATTGTATGACTTCAGTTAAGTTATTTTATATCAAATTCTAATCCAGGGCAGAGTCCTCAGTAAATCTCCTGCAGGGATTTTAATGCTTCTGCAATCATATTGGCTCTTTACTGGAGAGCTAATCTTTTTATACTCAGTTTTTTCTCTCCTTTATCCATTTCCTTCACACCCTTACTGAGCTACAGCTAGTACCTTCTATCACATATCATGTTTTAAAAGATTTGGCTTTCCCCCCTCGCGTTTGATCGGCAAGAGTTAGGCTCTCACGCCACAACTGGATAGGGTTTTTTGTTTCACATGTACAACTGAGTCATTCATTTCAACATGTATGTTAATTGCCACTTGTGGTGATCTCTCTATAAGGCTGTCATAATTATTCACCGTTTGCAGTCAAGCATTGAGAAAACAGAACAGTTTCCTCTGCTTTAAGAACCATATTGGAAGCAAAATTAAACAGATTTAATTTAAGCAGGAAACTTCCTCAGAGACTCAATACAATGACTGGGTAATAAAGAAATAAACCTTAGAGCCCTAGGAGGTGAGACTTGGAAAAACCTCCAGAGATGATCTAGTCAGCCTTCTGCCCCACAGTGATCAGCTAAACTGCTGTCATCTTTGACAGATGTTTCCCTAATCTGTGCTTAAAAGTCTGCAACAATGGACATCACAACCCATTTCAGTGCTTCGCTGTCTTTCCTAGCAATATATGTCCCCAAACATCTAATTGCAATTTTTTTTCTATTTAAGCCTTTTACTTCCTTCTCTCTGCTTTGGGACTGGAAAACAGGCTGTTCCTGGCCTCTCTGCAACAGCTTCCTGAACACTTGGCCAATTCCATCTCTCCTCTCTTTTCTCTAGACTGAATCACAGTACCCCCTTATTCTTAACTCAGCAGTCTTGTCCATCTCTGGACACTCTATCCTGTTAGCTCTCTTTTTGAAAAGCATCATCTGAGTTTGGGTAGTTTACCTGAGGTATTTCCCAGCATCAAGGAATGCAGAAGAAATAACTGAAATCTGGCACATTCCAGGTCTGTTTATACATCCCAGTGTGCCTCCTTCACAGCAGAACATTGCTAATTTATGACCCTTTCTCATCTGCAGTCTCTTTCAGCTTAATACCCTTTAATTATTTCTTTATTAATATTATAAATCAAAACTTCAAAGTCTCTTGAACCGAAGAAGACACTACTCCCAAATTTCACTGCCAAAAACATCCCAGTTTTTAAGTAAGCAATAGAAGTAAAGTCTGAGATAGCCTCCTTTGTTCAGAGCTCCTTCTTAAAGAAAAAAACAAAACAATCCACTGCACATGATCACCAAAACTCATAGAATTTTTGTTCTGGTATTCCTCCTCATGGGATTTCCAAACCTCTGCACTCCAGTCCAAAGTGGAGTCCTCCAGGTGCTTTTGATTCTATAAGAACTATGACCTAATAAGGATGTTACTTGCACTATCTAAAAAATGATCCATTTGTTTATGCAACTTATTAATTTCCTCCTATAGTAACACTCCTGTACTTCTCCAGCAGTTCCTCCCTCACTGACCCCAAATAGGACAGCACTTCAGCTAAGACCTTCTCAAGTGGAGGAGATGGACACTTGGCAAATGTCAGCTCAGTATATACATGCTGATGTGACCCCTTCATTTAACAGCAGTGTGGCACTGCTGACCTTTGTTCAGCTTGTGATCCACCTCCAACTCTAGTTCTTTCTTGCAAACTGGTGCCACTTCACATTTCTGACAGTTATGGGATCTGCTTAGTGAAATCAGCATAGTAATCCAGCCTAAAGGCAGAAACTAGACAAATGCATCTGCAGAAATCCTGTGGCACAGTTTTTGAAGTGCCAGATTTCCTATTCCTGCAGAAAGGTCACTGGTGTTGAGAGGACAGTAAGGTTTAACACTTCCTAAATGCATCAAACGTGCTGCAATTGGCTGTTATATGGAAAAGGCAAGCAGTAGGTCTTGCCAAGGTGTCTTGGATGAAAATCCCACACACCATGACATGCGTTCACATCAGTCTGTCCAGGATTTTCCAGAGGACAGCAGCTCCTGGAAGCATGTAACTCTCAAGGGTTCCCAGACACAGGCAATTCTCAGTATGCACACAAAGTTTCCAGACAAAAAAGAGAAGAGGTTGTATCATTAGCAGAACACACTATACAGGCAGACATAAGTCTTGCTTTCAGCTTGGATCTAACCAACACTACAACCTGCTATATGCACAAACACCAACACTACAACCTGCTATATGCACAGGTATATATGACATATATGCTGTATGTCTTTCTCTCACTTCAAGTCAACTTCTTTAGAGACCAGAAAGTCTCTATTAGTGAAGTCATTTCATGTCAGAACAAAGGTTCATCTGTTCTGCTGTCTGCATTCAACAGTACACCTAACTCCATGCTCAGTGAAAGAGTACATGAACAAGGTGAAAAAAGTTTCTTCCCCAAGTACTTCCTAGCCCATGATCAACTAGCCTGACAGCTGTAAGCTGCAAATCAGTAGAAACTATGAAAATAAAAGAATTAGTGGAACGTTAGCACATATAATGTCATAAACAAACAAAAAATCAATTCCATAGCCTTTTGTGCAGGCATCAGTGCTGTCCCATGCTACAGTGTGCATCTGTACCTATGCTGGGGCTCTAAAGAGCTCCTTGACTCCTCCTGCACAGCCATACCACCCCCTGAGGTGCAACCTGACCATGCACTGACCCAACAATTCCCTGGCAGACTTTTGGTTCATGATGTGTTTGAACAGATAAGAGACAATTTAGTCATTATGTTTTTTGCCAATTGTCCCTCGCAGTCCTTCAGCCAGCCTTATCATGTTTGTACATGCCAGGGTTTATCATCTTTTCAGCATTCTTCATCTGGACAGCACTTCAGCTTTTTGAAGGATGCCTTCTTGCTCCTGCAATCTCACTTACCCTGCCAATGTTGGGTTCTTGTCACACTTTCGCAAGTTTCTCTTGATACACAGTTATTTTCTCTGCACCTCCCATGTGATTTACGGAAGCAATATCCATATGCCCTGCAACGAGTTAGGTGTTCCATCTGTCTTACTTTCAACAAGCCTCCTGATCTGTGTCTAGTTTTCCTTTTTGAAGCTGGGCAAAGCAATGGTAGAAAACTCTGGCTCTTCTTCCTCCCACAAGGATGACAGATTTAAGCACATTCGGATCCTCCTTTCAGGGGAGCTCTTTTACTCCTACATCGTATCCCATAAACCACTCAGGATTCAAGTCAAGCACTACTCTCATGGGCTTCTGAACCAGCTGCTCCACAAAACAGCCATTGAGACATCTAAAAAATGTACTCTATCACATCTGGATGCAATACCTGCCTCTTCCAGACCAAATAACTAAAGTCATACATGAGTACTTACTTCCTCCCTCTGCTCAGGCTGTTATGCTGCCACCATGGTCCACCAGTGAGCTAGGCAGAGTCAATATTGTATCTTCTTCCTATTTAAGTTTTGGACTTTCAGTGATGTAAAGTCTGCATTGTTCATTAATGGAACTACCTTGTTAAGCAGTTCAGCTCCAAAGGGTCTTTAATATGCAGAACTACAAAGTATCAGCAGAGCTCACTACATCCTTCCTGACCATGATATCATGGGAACATCCCACTGATGATCATCTTTCCAAGTTTGTGACATCTGCACTGTTAGGATCCCCATGAACAATTAGACATACCAGTTCCCCCAGGTCATTTCTTCGACATTAAGCACTCCCACAGAGGAATATCTTGTTTAAACAATCCCTCGAATCTGTCTGTTCCCGTTTCCTCTTCAACTGGATTTGACCTTAACACCAACGGAAGGGCTGTGAATCAGCAGCACTCAAGGCATGATATGACAGGGTGGCTGTTGGCAGGGGATTATCAGTGGTAGGTCCTTGACTTAAATTAATTTTCCTCTGAACATGAGCAGCTGGATTTTGCTGCTCCAAAAAGACATGCTGAATAGTCCATTTATTTACGCAGGCATTTCCCAAGCAATCCATACTGTGGAATAGCCTTTTTTGGTGTTTTTTTGGTTTTTTGTTTGTTTGTTTGCTTGTTTGTTTGTTTGGGGTTTTTGTTTGTTTGTTTGGTTGGTTTGGTTTGTTTCTGGGCAGGGCTATTTTCAAGCAGTCTTCTTCCCCATTATCCTCCCACCCCCAAGGCTAAAATCTGGCCAGCACCAGCACTCCATAAAGAAAGAGACTTGGCTTTGCAGCAAGGAAAACTCAGATCTTAGCAATTGAGAAAAAATACCTTCTTACAAAAGTCACAACTCTTAGATTATCTTCTTGTGTTTAAAGCAGAATAGGATTCTTTTTTAAATTAAATCAACTAGGAAGTTAGGACCTTTGAAGCACCGCAGTATGTTACATAGACTTGATTCTCCATTTGTATTTTGCAATGGTGTATCTCAATTTAAGCACTTTGGCAGTAAATTAACACAAAACTGGAGAAACACAGTAACAATTTTGATCAAGGAGAAATTTCTCTTTGGTTACCCAAGTGTAAATTCAAATAAAATTTATAATCTCTATGAGAAACATCAAAGCAATTTTTAAATGGAGTCTGTACTTTATAAACCGTTCCCACTGAGGATTCTAAGAGTCAGTCTAGAGGCAACTGACCTAACAGTCAAACTTTGTGGCTTTGTATACGTCTCTGTTGGCCAATTCAGTAAAATTAGTGTTTGCCCAGATTTCATCCCTATTTCTGACTAGGGCTGTTTCTTAGCCCTGAAGCAGGGTGTAGATTATACAGTAGAGTGGTTTGACTAAACTTCAGTGCAGGTTAGCTTTTCTAACTTCTGTTGCAAAAGGGATTCCAGTATTGAACTAAGCATACAGTTTCTGCTTTCTGTATTGCAATGTTAAACCAACGATTTTAAAAGCTCCCAAATATGAATTCTATCTTCCAGGGGGAGCAGAAAGAGGGGTTTGGTTTCCACTCTCAGTAATGCAGTGGAGCTTTCAACAAAAAAGCTTCAAATGAAGAACCTGCCTTACGCTTCGACTCTTGGCTAGAAGTGGTTGAGGTGAGAGAAGCAAGTGGGGCAGCAGAGCTGTGCTGGGACAGAAACAACCCTCCCCAGCTGTGCTGGGGTTGCTGCGAGCTTACAAACCACTGCAGCATGAAAGCCTGCTTGCCTTTTTTTTTTTTTTTTTTTTTTTATTCTTCCCTTTAAAAAACTTTTCAGGAAGTCTGGGGGAGGGGCGATGCTGTTCTTTTTTTTTTTGTTATAATGGGCCCCTTTGTGGAGATGGAAGAGAAGCGATCCGTGTGCCTGCAGGGCGCAGGATTCCCGGTGACTCCCGGGGTAACTTCCCGAGGCTCCTGGGAGCACCGGACCCCGCGGAGCTCCGGGATGGAGCTGATGGTGCTGCTCAATGCCCTGGTTACTCGCCTGCTCTTCGTTTTGCACTCTCTCATCGGGGTCTGGAGAGTGACTGCGGTGAAGAAAGAACCCAAGTACTGGCTGCTGGCACTGCTCAATCTTCTCCTGTGCCTGGAGACAGGGCTCACCCTCAAGTTTAAGCAAGGCAGAGGCTACAAATGGTGAGCTATGCTGCCGGAGCTCCTCTTGCTTCTTTTGCATGTTTTTTTGCTGCCCACCCCGAGCACGGGGGTGCCAGGCGCTCTGGGCTCGCGTTTGCTCCCCGGCTGCTCCTGAGGGAATGGGGGTGGAAAATTGGGAGAGGTTTGCTGGTCCATTGGCGAAGAGAGGGCTCTCCGGAGGGGCAGCTGTGCACAGGCTCCCTGAGAGGTGCTCAGAGGGGCTGTGTGTGTGCTGACAGCCGAGCGGGGTGGGAAGGGGGCTGCAGGCAGGAGAGGGATGCTGTGGAGCTGCGGGAACAGTGGGCTGGGGGTGCTGGGGTGACACAGGTACCTCCGGAGCCACAGCCTGTCGGGGTTATACCCTGGGAGGCAGAGGGTGCCAGGGGATGCTCTGCATCTCTTCCCCCATCCTGCCATGCCCTGGTTTGCACCTCCTTCCCTAGAGCTGAATTCCCATCCCCTGCTCCTCGCAACAGCACCAATGCCACGCTAATGCGGGAACCTAAACTCAGTGACAAATAAAGCTGAGTGGCAACACTCTATTGGTACAGCAAGAGTGGCTGAAAGATTCGGATTTGAGAGGCTATTCCAGAGGGGAACTTTGATGCGTGAAAAGTTGCCCAAGAAAGGGACAAAAAAGTTACTCATCACAGAGCTTGCCCAAGCACATGGCTTTTTATATGCCTCTAAAGAATTACTGCTGTCGTCTACAGCTCATCAGCACTCAGGCAGCCAAAACAAATGCTCTGTGCAAAGGAAGCAGTCATGTAACTAATTGTCAGGATTTCACTAGGACCTTGTATTGCTGAAAACTCAAACTGCAGGCAGGCCCCGAGGCAAATCTAGGGCAAAATTACCCTAAAGTATTTCCATATTCTAAAATTCCTGCCCATTGCAACCTGTGAAACTCATTAGAATAGAAGTAGTGTTGAATGACAATTCACACATGTGTTCCATGCTCTAAATTGGAATGTAATGAAAGCAGTGATAAAATCTGAAACACTGGAAAATTTAACAACAGACAGAGCCCCAAATGCAGTTAGGAGACAGAGTGAGAAGACCAAATTCACTCAGGAGAGGAGGCAGCAGCAGAGTCTTCATGAAGGAACACTTGCTGTAGCAGCTTTTGGAAAAATCAAAAAAAAAAAGGAAAAAGATGCCATTTTATATGAATCCATGTGCTGGAAGACTGGGCTAAGTTTAGCTAGAAGGAAATTTTGAAAATGGATGCAGTCCAGTACCTTAAGCAGCACAGTAAAGTACAGTTATAGGTAAGACCTGTAGACCAATAGCCAGCATCTGTTTGCATCAGGATAGCTTTCTGCTCCAGTGGAAAACACATTCAGAACAGGCTATGGAAACACCTCCACAGACATCCACGGGTCCAAGCAAGGGGCAGACTGCTGCCCCAAGAGCCTCATATTCTCCCTGTTCACTACTGACAGAGGACTGATACTTATTACACCAGCACGAAACACTAAGTGGCACATGTGGAGGAAAAGTATTCTTGTGAGCCTAGCCACGTAATATTTCCTCTCAATTGCTCCTTCTGAAAGAAAGGCAGGGTTAAAGCCCCTGAAGTCTCCTGGCCTGATCTGGTATCATTACTCAGTATTGCTAATCTGCCAGCTGGATGGATTTTTCATGTACTCAGGTCCTAAAGGAAATACTCTAAAATATGTTAGTTCTTCCACTCAAATGAGAGGTGTGTTCTCTCCCAAAATAACCAGGCTAAAACCCCACAGAATCACTTTTTTTTTTTTTTTTTTAAATAAAGCTAACAACAACAAAACTCCCACTGCCAAAGCAAACAACACCCCCTCAACCCTGAAAAACCAGCACAAAAACACTACCAATAAACAAACTGGGACTATCCTATTTAAGGGGATTGTTTGAAACATTTCAGGGCAGCTCAGCAACCCAGTCATTTCCCTGAGCTGAGGTGTTGGTTTTTTTTCTTTTCCTCAGTGCTTAATCTCCACTGGAAAAGGCAGGTACATTCAGGATAGGAACAAACAATAAATGCAACAACATTTGACTGAAATGTTGCTGCAGTTACATACTTACAAGCAAGATAAATTCACTGCAGAACATGCTGATAGCAGGATAGAAGGAACCAAGCAAATGTCCTGAGTTTGATTTCACTGCCCTGTCCTGGGCCAGTACATGTGCATCACTG
>NW_008663021.1:25205-54662 GCF_000695815.1 Acanthisitta chloris | reverse complement strand
AGAGGCTGAGGGAGCTGGGGGGGTTCAGCCTGGAGAAGAGGAGGCTCAGGGGAGACCTTCTCACCCTCTGCAACTCCCTGACAGGAGGTTGGAGTCAGGTGGGGGTTGGTCTCTTCTCCCAGGCAACCAGCAGCAGGACAAGAGGGTACAGACTCAAGCTCTGCCAGAGGAGGTTTAGGTTGGATATTAGGAAGAAATTTTGTGCCGACAGAGGAATCAGGCATTGGAATGTGCTGCCCAGGGAGGTGGTGGATTCACCATCCCTGGAGGTTTTCAAGAAGAGACTGGATGTGGCACTTAGTGCCATGGTCTAGTAACCAAGGTAGGGTTGGAGTTGATGGTCTTGGAGGTCTTTTCCAACCTGGCCGATTCTATGTTTCTATGAATCTAGGTATGCCATGCAAAGGCTGCTGAGTGTCTCAGCAGTGTTGCAGCAATGCTCAGTCCATGCTACAGCAGAGCTGGATGGAACATTCATGGCATCATACCTCATGCCTACTCTGAAAGGATAGGAATTGCCAAAAGTACCCACCCCAAACAAACGTCATGGGTTTAATAAGAAAACATCATCAACTGTCACAAGAAGCAGAGGGAGTCATGAAACCTCTCCAGTGCTTCTGAATAAACCCAGCTAAAAGAGCTGAGGATAATAAAGCTTCACCACCATAAGCTGCGTACAAGACTGGCAGGGAGAGAAGAGCTAGAGGCAGAAATCCTGAAGAATTATACAATTGCCAACACAAATGGGGAAACAAGGCCAGGACCCACTTTCATACACCCATTTTCAGTGCACAGCCTGCACTGCAAGACCTCCTACTGAAGAAATGCTTGTTTTAGGCAAACTAATGCTATTTCTACCTTTCCTGTGTCAATGCACAGGATTCTGATCAACAGCCTTTATCCCAGCATCACTCAGTGAAATGACTCAATGTATTAATTTACTCTTTGTGAAATCAGAAAGAGCATGTTAGCTGGAGGCTTTTTAAGTACAGAGAATGCTGTGATGGAAATACAAAGTGCCTTTGGTTAGTTCTTATAAAAAGGATTTTTAAATAAACTTCCATAGATGAGCTTAGATGGATGTACAAATAAACCTGTGATTTATAATACACAGCATGAGGAATTCAGCAAAAATAGCAATTCTTATTTACAGTTACCCTATTTCTTAATATCCCATATGGTGGAGGCACAAGATACTTTTCGATGCAGATTATGTTAGGATATATGGTATTTATGATGTCTTATAATACCAAGGTATCTTTTCTTCACAGGTTTTCACCAGCAATATTTTTATATCTGATTTGCACAGTACCATCACTATGGCTACTAGAAATTCATCATGGGACTCAGGTATTTATTATGAGACAAGATGGACTAGTTTGAAATTGATGCATTATTTGATGAATTTGGGCAGAAGTTCTGCTGGGTCTTGTTCCAGGTCTGTATTTCATATTGGTGGGTCTCCCAATCCAGCTTGAGCTACACTAAGACTACTATGCATGTCCTAAATATCAGATAATGAGTTTCATTCCTGGCTAAAAATGGGACCATTTATTTGTATTTGTCTGAGGAACTGAGGACTAGAAGGTTGAAAAACACAGCCTTTCACCCCCAGGTTACCAGCATGAATCTTGATTAATATGGGGCAAGAATTTCATGGCTTTAGAGACCTTTGTGAAACACAGAATTAGTTTCTCAGCACTCCAGAGCAGATATCACAACTTCAGGCAAATTAAAATTGAGACAGGTATCAGTGAAAGAGGTCTTAAATGGAGGTTACCTTGTATTCCTTGCAACTTAGGAGAATGTCCACAGATTGTTACCACAGCTGTTAATTTGTTTGTCAGTGTTTCTATCCTTTTTTTTGTTCATGTTGTAAAGTAATCTAGGAGTGGAATGTCTCAATTCCAATTCAGGACTAAAACACACAGTAAAAGTTTTGAGAGCAATTGGTCAGTTAGGGCCAGAACAGAGCCACTTAGCCCAGCAGCTCTTGTTGAATGAACCATCTACTCATGCAGGCTGCTTTCAAGTCCTTACAGCACTTCCACATAGTGAAAAGGAGATTTTTGTCTGTCCCAGCATTTGCACATAGGCAGTGCCTTACATTCACAGGAGTAAAGGTCCTGATTAGAACAAGAGCAAAAAGTAACAGGATAAAATACATATATTAGACTAAGAAGACCTAGTGCCTCATTTTCTCCTTTGAAACATTGTTAGAGCCCACAGAAGCATAATCAAATATTCAAAATTGTGTTTACACTGAAAATGCCCGAGGCTGTGTCTAAATACAACATCAGGAATTTATTGTCTTCTTGTTTTCCCAAATCTCCTTAAACAGTCACAGACAGGTAATGTGGATATTGAGAACATTTGTCATAGTTAAATCTGGTCCAAGAAACAGGCTAATTCTGTAGTCAAAGGCAGCGGTTTATTTCCCAAAATTATGTTAGAACATGGCATACTTTGTTCTTATTGATATACTGCTACTGTGAATTAAAGAGGGAGTATATCAAGTTAACAGCTTAGTTTATACCTGGAGAGATAGGATAGAGAGTTCTGGAAACACACAATCTAACAGATTCACAAACAGTGCTCCTGGAAGGGGGGCAGCTCTCCTAACAATTAATCTCAGACATAGCACCCAGACTAGTACTACCCTCAACACTGAAGGACTCCTGGGATTTTTCTTATTTAAATACTAAGAGAATGGGAAATTATGCAGTTGCTAGATCCACACTTTTAATATTTACACTATGAAAACAGTTTGGGGTCTTTAAGGAACTTTAATCTTGTGTTGAATCTTTAGCATGAAACATCAAGTGCTCATGTCAGTGCTGTTATTTAAGACATGTGCAAATTTGTTCCTGAAGACAGAGGCAATCCAGCCTCTCTGTGTACTGCAGAACTGGACATAAGTAATACTATTCATCCATCAACAGCCAAATACTACCTGCATAGAAACAACTGCCTTGTGTTAACATATTTGGGGATGAAGTACATGTTTGGGAGAGATGATAAACTGAACTGTACTGAGAGAAAACATTGCAACACAGACTGTCAAGAAAATGAAAAGCATTTAATCCATTGAAACCCCTAAACATTCTTTCTTAATAACATACAAGAGCTCAGATAAAGAAATACCTGCGTTACCTTTCCAAATGCTTGGAGTATCACTGCCACAGAAAGCAATAACCAACCACCTTTTGCAAGGCTTACCCGACTACAGAGCTGTGGTCAATGTAGGCTCTCAGTCAGATACTTGGAAAACCTTGTAATTATTTTTAACAGCCTTAACTTGAACATTTTGAGCAAATAGTGAATATTACTGCCCATTCCATCAGCGTTATTCTGAGGTGGGATCCTCTTATCAGCTAAAATTGTAATATAACAATCTCCTCAAAGTGATCTTCCATCTTTCACTATTTCTTCCCTCCCATACCTAGTATCTTCCTCAATTTGGAAAACAGCCTAAGCAATCTTTTCTCCCTGTTTTACATCTCAGCTTTCCTGTACGAGCAAAATGAAGCAGTCAGGAGTGCTTTGAATTTCTGACATCACGTGTGTTGCCATAGTGACAGCCACACTGTTTGCAGCAAGTCACAGAGAGCAAGCAGGGTGCCTGTTGCTTGGCCGAGGGCCCACTCCAGGGAAGGGCTAGACTCTTCCAAAACATCCTCAGCCTCACAACCTCCATGCACATTAACAGGTTGAGGGTACTCCACCCTGGTACTCAATTGTCAATTTTACCATCTCAGTGCTGGACCCATTGTGAAAAGCTTTAGCTAAGCTCAGTTTTATTTGGGAATAATGGATTGTGAATAATGTGCAGAGAGAAACTGGCTGAATTAGTTTGGTGTTTCAGGTGTCCCCCACACACTGGCAGTGAGCTCTGTGCAGGCCACACACTGGGACCTCACCATGTCATGCAACAGCATTTCTGGTTTGGTTAGATGTTTCATGAATCAGAGATATGTAAGCTTCATGTCAGAGGAAATAAAGGAAGCAAACCGAGCTCGAATTTACACAAAATGTGTACAACTTCTTCCTATTTTATCTTTGCACAGTAAAAAAAGGGCATTTTTATTTAGCCTGGTACACAATCTCAATACCTAGAAGCAACTGGACTCCAGTAGTAAAAAGGTAAACCATGTTTGTCAAATGCCTGTGAAGCACAGTATTCACTTTTTCCTTGTCATGTTCCCATTAAGTCACTGCACATCCATAACTCGCTAGGTAAATATGCCTGGCACTAACAGTCCTATTTACATGCAGATACATGATGAAAATAAAGGCTCTTCTCCAGACTTTCAAGTGAATCACTTCACAATCACAACTTAATATATACTCAGGTAGAAACAAACTGAAACAAGATATGAACATACTTAAATGAAAAAAACCAAGAGCCTCCTTTAAATGACTGGATTTGCAGATGCAGTTTCCCATTTCCTACCTGCCAGCAGTTGAGAAGAGCTATGAACTGGCCCTGAGAGTGCTATTCAGGTTCCTGGAGCCCTGCACTAAAATGGTAACCCTCATAAAAAAGACACATAAGGAACCTACAAGAGACACCAATAATATGCACTAATTTTCTTACAGGTATTCCCTGTACTTTGTGCCACTAGAACAAGAAAAAGGAGCCCCCTTGCAAGCCCCTGTGAGCCATGAGCTTTCCTCCACCGTCCTCCAGCAGTGTGAGCTGCCAACTCCTGCAGCTCCTCTGCAGGTGCAGAGGGTGTGTGGCCCAGCCAGGAGAGTGATCTGCTTGCTGCTGTTGGCATGGGGAGAGCCATGCCACCTGCTCCGGGCAGCACCCACACAGCATGACTGCTACAGGCTTCTAAGTCACTCCTGTCCTTCAGCCACCTGACTGACTTGTTGGGAGTTCACACAGTGTTTGGGAAGGGATTTCCACTATCCTTGCACATACAGCATGTGTGGCAGGTAGGCTGCCCTACCTGGGTTCTGTCTCAAATTCGGCCATTTCACCCCTGAGCAATGGGGGTTTAAAGGACCAATCAAAAAATCTTCAAGTTTGGATATGAAGTTCACTGCAGGTTCATGGCTTATTTCCTCCTACCCTGCCAGACCAGACAAATGGACAGAGGGGTGAGCTCAAATGCAGACTTAATGACAAACTAAAGGCTGCCAAGGTCAGCCTTCCTCTTCCTGCCCAGGTTAGTTAGTTCCCTTTGCCCTACTCAGGCTATTTGTTGATATGCACTTGTAGCTATTCACTTCTTCATATCCTGGGGTGGTTAGGACAGTTAGGCAATATTTTTAGGTCATTATCTCCTTGGATAACTGTGTCACACTGCCTGTGGAGGTTATTCAGAAAGGCTGACTTGGTCCTTGGGGCTGTTCTCCATAGACTTTAGGTGTTTTCTATAGGCAACAGATAAAAATGCCTCTCCAGAGCACCAGTTATATTTCATTTCCAAAACATCCTCTGAACAAGCTGCTCTGTCTCTCTGCTTTGGTTGAAGGGCCAAGTTAGGCAGATTAGCCCTACAGGACTGTGGCCAGGCAGAGTACCAGCCCCTTCAACCTCACTGTTTCCATGCCCAGAACTTCAGACTTCCTTCTTCCAAATGGAAATATCATCTTCCCCACATCTGTGTGTCAATCTGTCAACACTCTCACACCCACTGTCCAAATAAGACAAGCATTCAGCTTAAGAGTCTTTATGACCAATTATAAAAGCAACAAGCAGTGACATTTTTTCCAGATTTTTCAAGCCACAGGAAGTTGCTCCATTTATCTACCATAAGGTCAGGCAAGAGGCAGTGTGCACCCAGATACTGAGCAACATTATCGGAGACCAAGTAAAGTATCAAAGTAGAATCTGAAATTTGCTGGAAAATGTTGCCCTTGTATCAGCAGGCACTATACTGAACACAGCTACTCAGTATGCTCTCCAATACATTCCGATTGTTGCAGAAAATCACTCCCTGTGCAATAAAATGGTGGGGGGCCCAGTGGAGGAATGCAAATCATCTGCTGTTCTCTGGCACAAATAGGACAGGATAAAAGTCTTGAATAACAGCATGGTTTGATTTTCTAATTATCCCCTTTTTATTACAATGAGGAGAGATGTTAAGTGGTTGTTATGAAGATAGATTTTGGAACCATACCCCTTCAGTTGCTCTAGGGCCAGTCCTGGGTGTGAAGGTAGAAGGACACAGCAGTGCTGCAGACATAACACAGCCTAACAGCATGGTTTGATTTTCTAATTATCCCCTTTTTATTACAATGAGGAGAGATGTTAAGTGGTTGTTATGAAGATAGATTTTGGAACCATACCCCTTCAGTTGCTCTAGGGCCAGTCCTGGGTGTGAAGGTAGAAGGACAGAGCAGTGCTGCAGACATAACCCAGCCTGGCACTGGTTTGCTGGAGTTGGAGTGTGTTTTAGCCAACACTGTTTCCCAGAGCACTGGCTACTTGAGAAAGTAGAAGTACCCTTTTTTCTACTTCTCAGGGGTAGACAACAATACAGGTCCATTTTCCTTAATTACTCTTGTATTTCACCTCTCACCCTATGAATTTCCTTACAAAATAGGGCACAGCAGGGGCAGAAGTGGCAGGGAATACAACCCAAACATCCTACCACAACTTGATTAGAGCCTTGAGGGAAGTCATACAGAAGAGTGAAACAACTGAACTCTCAGAGAACATTTTCTGGATGGTAGAGAAGCAGGTATTTTGAGAACAAGTTTGAATATAGGGCTGAACATGAACATAACACATCAAACTGACCATTACCACTTTTTACCCTCTTTTACTGTTTCCTTCCATGTAGGAAACCCAGTAGCCTGTTCAGGAGAACTGCAAGCAGATCACATTCAAAGAGTGCAGACTGAACAGCACAGAAATGTCACCTGCTTTATCCACCTTTGAATTACATCCTCTTCTGCAGTACAACCTGACACTTTCCCAGGGACCTACTAACATATCACTCTTGTCCTCATGAGAGGAATTTCTCCCTTCTGAACAGGAGGGGAATTACATTCAGAGTGAGCACATACCTTTGTAAACATCAACTGTCTTTCACAAACGAACCCTCTGCAGTTCAGTGAAACAGGACAGTCAGTCACAGAGCACATCTGCTCCCTTGCATGGGATGATTATGCATGTGTCATGTTTTTGTTCACAACAGTACTGTGGTAATGAGCCTGGGGCAGTTCAGGTGAATGTCAGCAACCAAGACTTCAATCAATCCAGAGACAGTAGTCATGGAAGTGAGGGAACAGATCACAACATCATTCAGACGGTGAGACACCTTTTTCCTATTCCTAGTAGAGATTTTATGATAATTAGAGGAATTAGCAAGGAAAGCTCATTGCATAGTGAGTAAAAGTAAAAACAAACAAACAAGTTTCAGAAAACCACATTGGGAAAATGGCCTATAGTATGCTATATACTAACTATTGTTGGCAAGACAAGTCTCTGCGTAAAGAGGAGACTCTCTTACCATTCTCTTCCAAATCTCAGTAACTGAATTTAGAAAGTGTCTGGGTGATGATTCTTCAAAGGATAATGATCAGCTGGAAAATGAGAACAGGAAGAGTAGTACACATAGAAAGACTTGCTATTCATTATCCAAAGTTTGTATTAACATGCCTTTTTCAAACTAGGCCTGCCAGATAGAAATTATTTGCTCTCATACAATGAGAAAGAGAACAAAAGCAGGCTCAGGGATGAATACAGTCTCTGAAGGTACCTATAACATCAGTCTCCTGATGTTACAGCACACTATTGTTGTCTTTTAAACAGGCTAAAGTCTTTGTCAATCAGCTCTCCACAATCTGTGAGACTGTATGGACACTGGCCCTACACCAGACTTTTCTACTGCTGCTAGTAGTTGGGAGATGGCTTCTCCCCATCGGAGTTGAAATCACTCGGGATCAGCTGTCTCAGCTGCTTCTCATGTTTGTGGGAACAGCAGCAGATATACTTGAATTTGCTAGTGAAACCCTGGACATCGAGGATGTTCGGTAAGGACTTTTTGCTGACATGAATAACTTGGGTAGTGCAAGATACTTTTTTTGTAAAGTTCAGACTTGTGGAACTGTATTTCCCATAGAAAACAGAAGGCTACGTTCAAGGGCTGTTTTCCCAATTCCTGCCTTTCCCTCTGTGAAAGGCCTAACAGTCCTATGAGCTTTGTTAGGGATTATCTGTAGCCAGCAGAGAAGCATGTCACATCCATCACCATAAAAGGGTTCAAAGAGTCAAACAAGTAGCGTAACTGCCATGCAGCATCAGTTCTTACAGCTCCAGGAGCTGAAATACTGGATACACAGTAAGCCTTTTTCAGGCTAATGAATTGGTTTAGACTGGCAAGGAAGCAACTAGAGTTTGCTTTAGTGATTCATTATCCACGTTGCTTCTTTGGTTATCTCATACATACTTTCTTCATGATAGAATGACAAAGTGTTCAAAGATAAGAAGAAAGGCAATGGCATAGTCTGGTGTGAATTTTCAACACTGTGATCTCTCCCAGAGAAAGTAAGCTCATATCCCCCTCACAGTGCTGAGAGATGAGCTGTGAATATCCATGATAAAGAAATAGTCACAGAACAGGTTCATCCTCTCAAAAAAGTATTTATTTTTTGTAAATATCAAAGGAAGGTTTTTGGAGCAGGAAAAGAGGTCCTTCTCACTTCAGGCTTGCAAGGAATGTGCAATTAATACAAGGGTAAAGATATCTCCTCTTTGAGCAACAGAGTCTGTTTCCATATGCTTATCATTATAACATTAGCATCAGATATTTAGTGCAATTACACAGCTGGAACATGTAGCCTGAACTGCAAAACTTCCCTACCAAAAGGTGCCTCTGTCTTCCTTAGTCTTGCATCTCAAGAGCATGCATTAATCAATCACTGTTTCACTCAACCACCCTTTAAAGGACATTCCAAACACTACAGGAAAAATTTTTGTTAGCATATAAGTAAACTTCAGCTTCACTGTTATCCCTTTTTTCCCCTCCCATAGGAAGAATTACACTCTCATCAATGCAATTCTTGCTGTATGGACATGGAGTATGTTACAGTTTCCACTTGATCTTGCAGGTTAGTACTTGCACATAGACAAGAAAAGAGAAAAAAATTGCTCTCTAGGTTTTGCTCTGATGTCTTGTGGCAGTGCACATGCTACAAGCTGTATCAAGGACTTCTAGTGGAGAGCAGTCTATATGGCAATGGCTTTTGGAGAAAGTACCTTGTGGTTTCTTCTGAGGAAATGCTTGTTTCTGGCTAACTTCTGATCTCCCTGATAAAACTCTAGTCTCAGGAAAACAAAAAGGATTGCAATATTGTATCAGGACATCTGCTCCAGTTGCCTGTTACTGCCTTAAACTTCACCATGTGAGCTCTTGAGTTAGATCTGGTCTATTATATTATGGCTTGGATTTGGGTAAGTTAGTGGACCCTACAGAGAGACAGGCAATTGTTAACCACAGAGAACAGCACAGCCAAAAGCACAGGGGACACTATCACAGGAGAAATTACACATTCACAGGGAACCTAAAGCACCATATGATGTTGGGACTGTACACCCTTATCTTAACCTAAGAGGCTGAAAATCTATTCAGCTGACTCAGGGTTATGTTTGTCCCTGGGCAGAACAGGCTTTGCCCTGTCCCAGAAGAACAATGACAGTTGTCTGAATCATCATCTGCTCCAACCATTTTGGCCTCCAATCACAAGTTTGCAACACAACTGCAGCAGTCCAAAGACACATTATCCTCACCAGCATCTTATACAGAACTGATTACTACGTTGACATGCAGACTAAAATAATAAATTCCCAGCATCTTATACAGAACTGATTACTATGTTGACATGCAGACTAAAATAATTAATTGAGAATTCCTGGAATTCTTTTTTGCTATTATTTTACTCCTTAGCCTTCTCTTCATGGCCACAACTAGGTTTTGTTTTCAGCACTGAAGTTATGAAAATATTTCAGCATTTCAGCTCAGCAGCTGACCTCCTGAAAAAAACTGATGCAATCACATTTCAGATTTATCCCAGCTGGAATTCCTGTTCCTGGTAAAATCTATTCTGTTAAAGATGCACAGCACTCAGGTTTAAAAAACCCTCAGCCAACCAACCAAAAAAACACCTCAGGCACATCACCACAACCCAAACAATTTCAATTACTTCAACACTTAAATGATCTCTTTTTTTTTTTTTTTCTGTTGCTTTTCTGCTTATTTAATTGCATTTACCAGTTAAAAAGTAGATTATTGAACACAGGTTTTCCCGAAATTATTATAGGTACAGTTTATTTTAGGCAGTTCTATACAGTTGTACTTTTTATTCAAGCATCAGAATATTCACTTACATGTCAAACATGATGTAAGAGAAGTTTTTAGGCACTCTTGATTAGGCTACAACAATGCAGTTAGGACTCTTAAACAGCAATGGCACAAAAGCATGTTAAAAAACTAGCTGCTGCTGAAGCTTTGCCTGATGGATTCAGCAAATTTCTACATTCTACAACACATTTTCCATTTGAGTCTCATCTAGTTCTTTCCCCTCCTAGCGTTGACTCAAACAATAGAATTCTTTTGGCCAACTGAAGTGTTTGGCAGTTGTTACTGCATTGCAAGTAGCAATGTTTTTTAAACTAATGAAATCTCCCAGTGCAGAGATGGGTTAGTTAATCTATGTGTATTTTTGTACAAGGCAGCCATACCTACCCTGCATAAACCCTTCTGATGGCCTTTCTTTAGGCACCACACCATAGAGAGCATTCAAGCTCACCACCACCTGTACAGCCAAGGGGAACCCATGCAAGCAAGTTCCAGCAGTTGAGTGTAACTGATACTCAGAAAGCTAAGAATAAGTAACTGTGGCTCAAGTCTTACAGAGCAAATAGAAACCTTAGTTTCTTCCTATCCATAATACCCAGTATTGCCATGCGCTGACAGGACTTACACTTCCTATCCATAATACCCAGTATTGCCATGCACTGACAGGACTTACTCTTACTATGACACGTGAAAAACGCAATGGCTATTTGGTCAATCTTTTAAAAGCAAGGTCTTAGACAGCCTGGAACAAACTGAAGTGCCATAGCTCAGGCTGTTACTATTCAGCACAGAAGGGTAGTTTTCTGTAAGATAGATATTGTGTAGCATGTTGATTTAACAAGGGGAAGTTGTCACAGAAAGATTAGGTGATCTATTTCTGCTTTGTGCTTTAGAAGTGTATAAATACTGATATCTTTGAGGGATGGAAAAGGAGAAGTGGCTTTTGGTCCTGTTTGCCAGACCCCAGAAGTGCCTCACACGAGCTTAATGTGTTTTGCTGAAACAAATCCAGAAACTGGATACGCTGTATGTTGAATACTTCATAGTTGAGTGCATTTATAATCCATGGTACCCTGGCTTATAAATGCCATTTTGGCCAACCCTGGCTCCAACTTTAGGAAGTTGTTTTAACATAACTCTTTTATTTCCAGTACAGCACATTGGCTGCAAACCAACTGCATCGGCCAGGCGGATCCCCAGCCTGTTGCTGTGCAGGTACAGCGCGGAACTGTGGAACATCGGGGTCAGCCTTTTCATACAGGATGGGCCCTTCTTCATTGTGCGTTCAATCCTGATGGGCCACTTCAGAATATTCAATCAGATGCTGGTGTTTTTTACAGCTAAAAATGTCTTAGTTGTGACTCTACAGTTGTATCGTCTGGCGGTGATAACGTTAGACTTCCGTACTACCATTCTGCAGAAGAGCAGGAAAGGTGAAGTCTGCTGCTGCCCATGTGAGCCTTACGAAGCTCGTACTCATGCTACAGGTCATCAAGATAATGAAATGAAAGAGTTTGTCGCATTTCTTCCAAAAAAGGAATCCCAAGCTCCAGCAGAAGATCAATGAGCACACTTATTGACTTAAAGAGGTTGCATCTCCTACAGCTTCTACAGAAGGGCTTCACCTGTTTCTATGACCAAACACACCTTGAGTGTCTATGCCATATTTTCCACCAAGAGACTGTTAATTTCTTCTCCATTGTAGGGGAATTTTCTCAAACGATTGCATAGAAATGGGACTTTTTTAAAAATCCATTTGTATGGTGGGTTTTGACTAGCTCCATATTATATTATCCACAGGGATTTTGTAGCCATAGTTTGTAGTAGCAAGAAAGGTTGACCACACTAACAAAACTGGTTATTACCTTTGTTGGCACTGTGCTAACCTATATACTTGTGCATATTAAGATACAAGGACAAGCCTATCCTTTCTGGGAAGTATGAAAGCACTTAGCTCTACTTGAATGGTCAGGCTGTAACTAGAGAGTGATGAACAATGTGTTCACCCTGTATGGGAGCAACTTCAGCAGCAACAATTGTGCAGTCATGCAAGTGAAGAGGGATGACAGATTTCTGCTGTTACTGTGACATCTGAACATTGTTCAGTCCAGAAATTTCAAAATTTACTTCATTCTTGGCTGAATTCAGTTAAGAACTACACAGCACCATGAAACTGCATACAAAAGACTCTTTCAACCTGCATGGTCTGAATAACCTAAGCCTTAAATTGCTCTTCATTAGAAGACAACTGCATCTGCTACAGGCATTTTCTACAGAGGTGCTTGCCTTTCTATTTCTACCAGTTAGAACACACACGCACAGCTAGAACACACACGCACAAAACCTCACCAAAATATTTGTAAATACTTTTTTTCCCCTCTCTTGATTTCACATTACAGTTGAGAAAACTTTTTAAAATGTCTCCATTTTATATATTTTTAGAAGTGGCCTGACCCAGGCATAGATTCTCACTAGAAAGAAGATGGAACTGCTGCTCAAGTTTGACAAGACAGTCTAGGCAAAAGGATTCAGGCTTGCACTTGTTGTGGCTTAACCCCAGCCAGCCACTGAACACCACACAGCTGCTCACACACTCCCCTATCAGTAGGATGGAGGAGAGAATCAGAAGGGTAAAACCTAGAAAAACTCATGGGTTGAGATAAAGACAGTTTAATAGGGAAAGCAAAAGCTGCACACACAAGCAAAACAAAACAAGAAATTAATTCACTGCTTCCTATGGGCAGGAGGTGTTCAACCATCTCCAGAAGAGCAGGAGAGCAGGGCAACATCACAAGTTCATTGGGAAGACAAATGCCATCACTCCAGATGTCCTCACCTTCCTCCTTCTTCCTCCCACCTTATATACTGAGCATGATATCCTATGGTATGGAATATCCCTTTGGTCAGTTTGGGTCACCTGTCCCAGCTGTGTCTCCTCCCAATCTCCCATGCACTCCCAACTCCCTTGCCAGTGTGGCAGTACAGAAAGCAGTAAAGGCCTTGGCTCTGTGTGAGCTCTGCTCAGCAGTAACAGAAACATCTCTGCATTATCAACCCTGTGCCCTGCACAAATCCTAAACATAGCCTCATACTAGCCACTGGGAAGAAAATTAACTCCACTTCAACCCAAACCAGCCTACACTTCACATATCACAAAGAATCACAAGGTCCCATGAAATATCTTGAGGGATTGTCTGGGCTGGTGAGTGTCAAGATCCATTTTTGAGAAATGGGTAATAATTACTAAATTACTATGTTCCCATTTGGAGTGGACAATATAGGCCTCATTTCTCCCAACAGCACACTTGAGATCAGTGTAAGACCATTGACTGCTGGACTCAGCTTATACAAGGTGAAAGCAACATAAGCCATTTTTGAAAGTCTGCCTAAAAAATTCTATTCTTTCACAAAATGGGAGGTGCTTTTATGATTTCTGCATCCATTCTGAAAGAGATCAGAAAAGCATATAAAGTGATGTAATTAAGGCAGTTTCCCTTATTAAAAACAGCCAATTTAACCTTGTTTTCTAAAGCGTTGGCTATCTGAAAACAGAATCCAGTTTCAGGAATGAATAAAAGTGTTTCTACCATCACTGCAGCAATCATAGACTTATTTATTCACAGCCTGATATGCAATAACACATTTATTATTGCAAAGATGATCCTCTTAAAAAATTCCAGACTCCAAAGATGTGAACACGTGTTTATATCTGTGAGTTCTTACTGTTCTATGCAGGACCAAACCCTTCTGTTATGAAAGAAGAAAATGCACAGCCATAAAGAAAGAAGTCCCATACACTTCATAGCCCTTTCCACTATTCATACTTCAGTAATAATGTGCAACACCTCCTCCTCTTCTTATTTTGGGCATTTTTTTTCCAGCAAAAATTTAAGAAAGCCAATCGTTACTTGTCATGGCATTGTGAGATAGACATGGAGAGTGGAATGCGACTTCATTTGGGATTTTAGTTCAAGCCTAGAAGTAAAAAAGTGACAGTGCTGATGAGAAGGTGTGCTGCCTAAAGCCTTTGACACTGGAATGGATTTAGAATCAGCTAGTAGAACCACAACACAGCTCTTCCTTGTGGATGCAAGCTGGGACTACTCACATTCATTTTGAGTTTACCACTTGCTGATACAGTAATTATCCTGTTAAAAAGATCACTGCTAATTAATTTGGAGTGTACTGAGCTTGCTAGAACATCGTTCTAAATTCATCGCACAAAAATTGCAGGATGTACTTTTTTAAACTTCTATTTAAAGGCTTAGTTCAGCAACAGACTGCCTGCTTGGCTCAGCCTGCAGCAAATGGAAGATCCCCCTGGGGTCAGCAGCACAGAGACTGGTTACAGCAGAAATATTTTACAGAGAACTCTGATTTCCTGGTCTTCAAGCAGTTCCATTGTAAACAGCAGTAAAACTTCTAATCAGATTTGTAGTGAGAAGAACTCACCCAGCACTAGGTGGTTACTATTAGATCCCATCACCATTCACGCACAGACAAAAAAAAGCTACATTCTCCTTCAGGCTTACAAAACAATAGATTTGGACTTCCCTTTTCCTCCCCACTATTGCAGTGATGGCAATCAGATTGCTTAAAACCAAAACAAACCCTAAACTGACAAACAAAGCATTTTAAAGGGTAGGTAGGCTACCTCCCCACCTGTGCACAGAGAGGAATCACATATACCAGGCAGCAGCAGCAATGACATGCAATTTGCTCTACTTCTAGCCTAGTAGCTTGTATGTTTTGGGCACAGCAGCAGACTCCAGTTGCAAGCCCTCCTCACCTTCCTGTTGCAAGTGTTCTGAGCAGGAGGACAGCAGTGCTGCACTTTGCAGCAGGCTGTTTGACCCCAAGCAGCACCAAAGCTGTGAGGAGCCACTGTGCCATCCCACCTCCTTCCAGAGCTTTGCACTAGGCAAGTGGTAGAATGGGTTCCCTTGAAGATCTGCCAGCACCTGTGGTGCACCCAAAGATGTCATGCTTCCTATGCAGGAAAAAACCTGAAGTTTCAGGTGGGGAAAATTCAAGCCTTCCAAATGGATGAACTTCAGAACATTTATCATAATGATTATTTACTCAAGTTGGGAGAACTACATTACTAAATCTGTTCTGGATATAGATACCTATCCATTTACCGTTATCTATTCTGATTATCCCTGTCTTGTTCTTTTAGATTATTCCACATTAAACCTCACTAAAATGTTTTACCACTTGTCTTTTCCTGAAGTAAAATGTATTCCTCCTGTCCTTTGGACATTGGCTCAAATAAGATCATAGCCCGGAGCGGGAAAAACAACAAACAACAGCGATGATTTTATTGCATTCCTGTTGGTATTTGTACTGTACTATGTTCTCTGAGACCATGTGGAAATGGAAGAAAATGTGCAATTACTTTTAAAAAAATTCCAACTGCATTTTGCAAATAAAAGGCAGTTACCTCAGGCAGAGCTGCCAATTTATTATGTGAGAGCTGACTGTTATATGTTCCCATTAATTATATCTTCCACATGCTGCTTTTCCTTTCCATGTTTCGTAAGTTAATTACTTAGGCCAGATTCTGACTGCAGTCATTGCTTTGAAAACCCACAGCAACTGCAATTAATTCCACTCTATTCTGGATAGTTTCTTCTTTATTCAGAACCTTTGCCTCCAAATACACAAGTCACAGTGCAATCCCACAGAGGATGTGCTTAATATCTGCACACAGGATGCATTTTGCAAATATACACATTTAGATCTCCACACACACCTGGCAATGCCCAATAGATACAGATTTTATTTCTGTTACAGTTAGCAAGATTGCTGCTCACCCTGCAGATGTCTGTAAAACACAAAAATACCTAATTGTTACAAATATCTCAAAACTTAGAGCTCTAAATACTAAGCATACCATACTCTTGGAACAATATACTGATTTTTAAAATAAGTTTTGTAAGTTCTCCAGAATATATTCTTTCCATGCAGATTTGCTCAGTTGAGTGAAATGTACCCAATCATTATTCTCCCCTGAAAACCAGTTTTTAAAAAGAGCATTAGAACAGAGCACCAGCATCTAAAACTGCACATGGCTGTTTCTCTGGATCTGTGTCAACAGAAAATAGGCAAACCTTGAAATCAGCAGGTTGGAGAGTCCTTGGCCCTTCTGTCCTAAGGGTCAATTCTCTGCCTTTTTTCAAACTGTTCTATGAAGAAGGAAGTCTTGCATTCCTTGTGAGAGGAAAGAAAACACATCATTCCTGATCTGTAATGGTGAGGCAATAAAAATGGGTCACAAATGCAGAAGTAGTAGAGATGTTTGCCCAAGATTGGCCATTGCACCAGCAGGGAAATACAGCAGTACAGCCCCCTAATGGAACAGATACTGACTGACAGAACCACACATGAGCTCTGCTCTGGAAACCTTCCCTGGTCCTCCAGAGCCTGCATAGGAAGAGTTCTCCACAGCTGGCTCCAACAATCTCCAGCAAACAGCTAGGGCAGGAATTCTAGTGGTCCTGAGTCCATCTTGCAGGTGACCCTAAAAAGCTCTGTGCAAACTTTTCCTAATTTGGGCTCATTTGGGTCATGTCTTTTCCCTTCAGCTTGGGTTAAAGCTGTGGGAGTGAAAGCAATGTAACAATATAACAGAGTTTGTCAGCCTAAACTCTTACCTCTTCTGCCACATACTGCTGTTCTTCCCTCATCCAATTTTCCACCTGCTTTCTGGGCCCACCTTCCAGATCTCAGCCCACAGACAAAAGATGCTAAGCACTGCACTTCCCACTGCTGCCTGTGAAAGTCTTTATGACAGCACACAAGAATTCAGGCCAAAGATTAAGGAGAGCCTAGCCTATTTCTTCCTGTTAAAGACAAAAGCTATCTACAGCTGCCAAAGAGTTTCCTCCATTTGTTTCGAGCCCACTACAAGGAGAAGAATCTTTTCCTGACTAGTCTGTGTGTAAAGGACTAGCTTATTGAAACAGCAGCATCGTTTCCTGCAGCCCTATGGACTAATATCTCCTTCAAACTATCGTGAGGTCATACAAAGTTTGAAATGAGACTGTCATGCTGTAGGTAAAGATAACAGAGTTTGAAGGGTGGTACTATATAAAAGTGATGCCCCAACCCAACATTTCTAATTCTGGAGGGTGGGAAAGGCCTCCAAGTGAAGTAAAGCAGGTCTGCATGAGTATCATCTGTAATAGCAGCTTGGAAAAGCTGAAATAAAAATTGCTCTAAAATCTTCAGTCTCCTATACATCTAACTCATAGTATCCTGAAACAATCATACAGAATGGGTATGATCACAACCAACACTGTCACAGAAGACTCCAGAATAGTGTTAGAAAAAATTTACAGCATAAAAAAACCTGGTTGAGTGTTGCTGTTCCTTCATTTTATATTATTCTGAATAAACTGATGCTTCACATTTGAAGAATGTGTTGGGCTTAATTTTATCTGACATCTTGCCTAAGTGCTTCACAATTTCAGCCCCCTGACAGAATTCACAAAGAGCTTGTCTTTCACAACAAACTTGGTCGAAGCCTTGTTGGAGCATCTTTCAGGATTGCAAGAGACAATAGTATGCTCAGCAACTGCAGTACATGAACCAAGACAGCTGTCAGACACTATAACTCACTGCAGGCCTAATCTTGCCTTCAGTAAGCATTCACAATGCCATGGCTGAAGATCCCTACTATGTCTATAGTATTGCTAGAGAAACATAAAACCAGGACTCATTTCCTCAGACAATCAATTACACTGTTAAAGAAGCACCTTCCAAAGAGATTTCTCACAACTGTCAAACTAGAAAACTCTCTTTTACTCATTAGAGGTCAGCTCTGAAGTAGTTACCCTTCTCCCTGACTGAAGGAAGAGAACTCTCTTCCTTCCTTCTCCTTTCTCCTTCCAGATTTCATGTTGAGGTGAAAGGTAGTTATCCTGATCCAGTAACAAACCAATACGAGTTAATATTCTGCCTTTTGAGCTGTGTATCAAGTCTAACTTAAAACATAAGCTCCATTGTGGCAGAAAAGAAAAGATTATTTTGTGGTCTAATCCAAGGAATACTAATTCATTAAAAAAACCTATTAGATGCAAAAAGAGGAGAGAATGCATAAGTAAGAGCTGCCACAGGGGTAGCCTGAAGCCATATGCCAGCAAGTTACTCTGCTTGTATATTATGAGAATTTTTATCCATCTAATCAATAAGAAATGAGTAGTTACTATGGCAATTTCTACACTACAAGGTACTTGTGCTGCAGTAGAGTGTGTTCGAGAAGGACAAATACACTTGCCACTCTGTTATGTAAATTTTTGCACCTTTTACAGTGTTGCAGTGCAGTGTGTAGGCTTAAGAAAGGTGAGAAGAATAAGGTGAGAAGAATAAACCTGGTTAAAATATAGTGGTGGTTATAAAGGATGGCTTGAGAATTCTTAAGTGACACTAATAGATGCCAGGTTAGAGCCATCCACAAACACTCCAACAAATCAAGTAGTGATTTTGCAGAGCTTTATTTGAAATCATATATAATGAAACTAATCTTTCACTACTGCATTTCCTTCCTCAAAGTATAAGTTAATGGGGCTAGAGACTAGTCTCCTTCATACCATAATACTGATTTCAAAGGATACCAATACACTGCAGTATCCAGGGCTGATTTCAATGGATGTATTCCCTTACAGCACAATACTCCATAACCCTGTAGGGACTGCTGACACTTACACATATGAAGAACAAGCATAAAAGTTCACTCTCAAGATACAATAGAAGTGCAAGGTTCTTTTAAAGGTTTGAAAATCATTCATCACCATCATATTTAGGAAATACACAGAGAAAATACATATGCCTTCTACAAAGATATTTCTCCCAATTCCATCATGTTATATTTTGCAGTATTTATTTTTTTCCCCCTATAGCTCTTTTCAAAATATTATCAGTTTCTCAGAACAAATGGGAAGTGACAAATGCTGAAGAGAAAGCTAAACACTAGAAAGGCAGTTCCCTTCAGTGTCTGACAGGGAGAGATACCACAGCTGCACACAGAGACAAATTAAATCTCACCACAACTGCTGAAGATGGACCAACAATTGTAGCACAAACCTGTCAGGAAAGATGGTTGGGAGAGAAGCCTGGGTAAATTAGTGTATGGACAACTCAAGATGAGAGAAACAGGCACACACAAATGTAGGGGCCTAAGGAAACTTTGAAACCCCCATTCACTTCTCCTAGAATCCACACACATACATGGCAAAATTACAAGTGTGTCTCCTTCTGACAAGTATTAGCACCCAACAGATGTTCAGATTTTGATGCCCTTTTTTTTTTCCCCAACTGAACAGTGCTGAGAACTGAAAGCTAATGTGACTAAAAGTACTGGATTCTTTTCCGCAGGACTCAGATAAAATTGTATTTTCACTCATAAAGTACTACTGTGACTAAAGTCACATTTTAAAGGAACACTAATTCCTACATAAGAAGGCTCTGAGTTTCACTGTTGTGGCAGATACATGCCCTTACATAAGAAGGCTCTGAGTTTCACTGTAGTGGCAGATACATGCCCCCCAAAAACATCACAGGTAGACTAGAATTAAAAGTAGCAATAAGTATAATGCACAATATCACATAGGTTCAAAAGAGAACTTTGAAGTGGGACAATGCCTTTGAAATCTGAGAAGAATTTAATAGAGACCTTACATCAAAAGATGATAAACTTAGGCAAATGTGGTGAAGGCTGGAAAAGTTTAATGATAGTCGTATATCACAGGCCAAGCAAACACTGAGGTAATGTATAAACATGTAGACAGAAATCCAATGCAAAAAAAGAAAAGCTCTTAAGTTAGAAGGGCTGCCCAGCAAGCATGCCATTATGAAGGAGCATAGTAAGAGGCAGAGCTGCTCCTGGAGAAGGCACTCAACCCCCACAACCTGCTGGTCGCCTACCCATCACAGGAACCAACCTGCAGCCACTTGAAATTAAGACTGAGTATGTCTGGATACAGTTTTCTAGGACTCTTGAAAGGACTCACAATTGGAGAAGAAGGGTGTTTAAAAAGGCTTTTTGTTTTCTCCTGACTGTGTTACCTCAACAGCACACCCATCAGATGATTTCGAGTCCGTCTCCTTATTAAACAAGACTGGCTACATCAGTTTTTCCACTGCAGAAAGAGGGCATGAAACACAAGAAGTAGACTGGCCCAGATACAGTCAACATCATAAAACCAGACTTGGAAAAGTCTTTATTCTCACCTCTGGGAGGTTTACTGAGGTCATTAAAGCTACAGAGCAGAAAATACCACGTAACACAACTACCGATACCATCATTCAGAAGTTGCAGTCTTTCCTCTCACATCCTCAGCTGGGTATAGGAAATAATACCCTTCTAGAAGGAACAGGGACATAGAAGAGAAGATTT
Organism: Acanthisitta chloris; assembly: GCF_000695815.1. Taxonomy (NCBI): domain Eukaryota; kingdom Metazoa; phylum Chordata; class Aves; order Passeriformes; family Acanthisittidae; genus Acanthisitta; species Acanthisitta chloris. The sequence goes on along the minus strand of NW_008663021.1, from coordinate 33,944 downwards.
TTTACAGCATTGTTTCTTTAAGAAAAAGAAAAACTTTCAGGCAGTACACTCATGTTTTGAAAGTCTGTGTCTGTAGATGGAATAGCTTACATCAAGCCTCTTAATTTGAATGAAGAGACCTAGGCAACTCTGGGACCTCCTTTAAAAAATCTTCAGCTGATCACATTTTAATTTGTACCAAATGTTTCTGGGTCTACCTCCACACAACACATTCTAGACAGAACTTTCTTATAGCAAGTTGTCCTTTTAGCCAGCTCGGCAGCCAAGGTTCTCTTTCAAGCGGTGAAAATGGAAAAAAAATGTGGCCTGTAAGGAAACACAACAGGAACTGACCACACATCTAAGCTACTTCTCAAAGTGGCTTTTCCATAGAAGTGTTTCCAATAATGATCTTCAGAAAATTTCCATTTTGCTATTTAAAGAGACTGTCACTGTGGTCTCAACAGATGTGCAATAGCACCAATTATTTGCATTACATGAAAACCAAACCTTTTTAGAAGAGCAACTTCAATGTACTGCACTGAGAGAACTGGTGCATACTAGAAACTAGAAATTACCCTGGATGCAGAAAAAACACTATTTTCCCCCTCAGAATGGTTAGGTGTTAAAAGAAAAGTCCTGAAGCATGTCAGCCACTCTTGAATCTCTAAGATAGTATACCCAAGACAGAGCATAAAACATGTCCTGTTGTTATAAAACATCATGAGCTCTCCACTTTCCATATTTTACACTCCCTAGCCTCCCATTATCCCATTTCTCTTGTGTAATGTCCTATTTAGACTTCAGGCTCTTTGCTGGTTTTTTTTATTGTCATCAGTAAAAATTGTTTCTGCTTGCACTACTTCCTTACGTCAGATCTATACTGTCCTCACACTCTTCAGTAAAAAACCAACCAACCAACTAACAACCCAACCCAACCACATAACCCACACTTTCAGGGTGGTGAGGAGTTAGCAAAACAGCTGTCACAAGCACCTTGCAAGATCACAGGTCTAAGCAGAAGCAAAGACAATATTAAACATTACACCCAGAGCACAAAAGGATTTATCCTAGAATGAGACACTGTTAACAGCTTAATGGAAAGCAGGATCTTACCATCTACAAGTGTTTAAAAAAAAGAAAACAGATGAGGAGAAAAAAAAAGAACAAAAAGAAGAAAAATAAAAGAAGTCCTTTACTGAGTCACAGTAGCAGCCAAAGACGTTAATCCTCTTCATTCTACCTTCCCTTTGTGTCCTGAGAGATTACTCTCATCCCTTTGCTTCTGCACAGCTTGGTTCCAAGGAGCCTCATGGACAAGAATCCCTTATTACATACATTTCTGAAAGATGGACCTCAAGCTACAAAAAAACTGAAAGTGAAAGTAAAGCCCAAGCATCACTGCCTTCCCACTGTATCTCACCACAGTTGGGAACACTGCTTAAAGAGACCAGAAAATGCTGCACAGGCACCCTTGTCCTGCTGCAATCCAATGGTGCTGTGAATGGAGATACTGCTTTGTTAGGAGAAGCAAATAGTCAAGTGAGCATGGAAAAAGGGACATCACCACAGGGAGGTTTCACTCAGCTACGTACAAGGACGTATAGCCAAGCCCTCTGCCTGCACATTACAAGGACACAGTGAGGGATCGTGGCATTTTTAAACACTTAGTAAGATTTCAGATGATACTAGATGTTTGAAAGCAGTTTGCTTATACACACAGCTATTGGAAGGAGACCACAGGCACTGGGAGGGAGACAGAGGGGAACAGAGCCACATAACCTAATTGGAAAGAGACAGGTCAAGAAACTGTTTTTACACTTAACTGTTGGACAATGAGGCTTCCAATTTGGAGGATCATTACTGACTTGAAGCTCTCTTTTCTCTGTTGCTGACTCTCACAATATGACAGAAGGATTAACCAAGGATATCTCTGTCAAGTGCATAACAGAAAACAAAACAGCAGAAACCTCCTCAGATTTGCCTGCACTTGGAAAGTGTCCCAGGAAGGACAAACTGCAGTAGCAGGATTCCTTTCAGGTTTAAGTGGAGCAAGTCTATCCAAAATAGCTGCTTGCAGCTGGAACAAAAGACTATGAGACACTGATGAGAAAATAAAGTGGAGGACAGACCAAAGGGAGATGAACCCTTTCTCCAAGTAGAAAACAGCACCTCTGGCAGTTTTTCACTGCTTTCCCCACTGTTCTTGTGGAGATTGGGATCCCAGATGGAAATGACAGTTCAGATCTCTTTGACCTCATCCACTTTGGGCTCTGACTGCATCCAAATATGTCTGAGAAAAGGATGATTAACTAGCACTGTCAGGTTGGCTTGTGGGCAGAAGAACTAAAAAATTGCATTAAATTACCATTTTAGAGATAGGTCTGAACTTAAGAGAATTTGTTTAAGTGACTTACAGCCCCCATTTTCCTTTGGCAATTTTTATGAGATATAAACTTCTTTAGGACTCTATAGCTTGCCTGAATACCAAGTGATTCATCTAGTTTTCTACTTGTCTAGATTCATATTTTCAGCCACCATGAGAGGAAGACAATAGAGGCCAGATATGAAGAGCACAAACACAGCTGTGCAGTCAGGCTTTTCTAAAATCACCCCAGTCTGTCAGGCTATAGCTCCAGATTAGTCAGCAGTGGCCAGTTTCATATTCATGCTGTCCCATGGCTACAACAGCATATCAAGCAATCCCTTATGTTCAACAAAACATGACTTTTGCAGAAGATCAATGATCATTTCTGACAGTAATTAATTATATAAAGGACAGGGTGCTGTGGCTTTCAGCCTCCAACTTCTTTGGTCTCGACAGTTTGATTTGATAATTATTTTTATTCTTCTCTGCAAACAGACCACTCCTCATTTGGAGGCTACGGATTCTTTCCTCAATTTCTTCATGCATTTGACTTCCAAGAAATGGATCTGTCACTTACTGACCTTAATCTAACAAAATTTCTTTGTCTTAAAATATACTGAACCAAGATTTAGCACTTGGACTAACACCCCCAGACTTCAGTGTGACAGCTGGTACTATGATCATAGAAGACCCAGTCTAGGCCTGGGCACCCAGTGTTAAGTAAACTACAAGTGCAATTAAAAAAGTGTTGTTATTCTTTCTCCTGAGTGTTATGGGAGCAATCTACCAATCTGTTATAAGCATGTCAGCATAAATGCTTGTTTAAGTGCTGTACATGATGGTAACAGCATCTTCTCCATACTGGTGAACCAGCTGCCAGAAGTGGGGGAGCCTAGGGGAGAGCCTGGAAGCCAAATGTGAGTCTCCTGGATCCCTTGGTTCACTGGTAGGAGGCTGGAATAAGAGAATCATAGAATTATAGAATCAGTCAGGTTGGAAAAGACATTCAAGATCATCAACTCCAACCCTACCATGGTTACTAGACCATGGCACTAAGTGCCACATCCAGTTTCAGCTTGAAAACCTCCAGGGATGGTGAATCCACCACCTCCCTGGGCAGCCCATTCCAATGCCTGATTGCTCTGTCGGCAAAAAATGTCCTCCTAATATCCAACCTAACCCTCCCCTGGCAGAGCTTGAGTCTGTGCCCTCTTGTCCTGCTGCTGGTTGCCTGGGAGCAGAGACCAACCCCCACCCGACTCCAACCTCCTGTCAGGGAGTTGCAGAGGGTGAGAAGGTCTCCCCTGAGCCTCCTCTTCTCCAGGCTGACCACCCCCAGCTCCCTCAGCCGCTCCTCATGGCACTTGTGCTCCAGTCCCTTCACCAGCCTCGTTGCTCTTCTCTGGATCTGCTCCAGCACTTCAATATCCCTCCTGAACTGAGAGGCCCAGAACTGTACACAATATTCAAGGTGTAAGAATGATGCTAAATAGAAACAAATTCAAAGGTTTTCAGAGGATGACAAGATGATAGACCTGTTACAACTCACACCCAATCATACTGGTTACACCTTCCTCCAGTTCATTACAGCAGTGGGGATCTCCATCTATCATCCCATGTCTCATTTTATATTGGTTAAAGCTGACTGTCAAGGATTCATGCAATACCTCATTGTTTTCCAAAGGTTTCCAACAACATTAGTTGTCTTAGAAAAAGAACATGTGAACAATCTTCACCTAAGTGAACTGAAATAAAAAGCAATGTTATTGTTAGTAAAAACAGCAAAGTGTCATGATAAGACACTTATCTCATTTAGAACATGAGATTACATCTACCACCATACCATTTGCACCTAAAAACTAAGCAATGTAATGCAGCTCAATTCATCACACACATAAATCTAAATGTAGCTAATCACATTAGTGTGTCCACCCACAATCAAATGACCTGTGACTAATGCTAACACAGATGAAACTGAGGAAAATTATTTGTAGTGCAAAATGAGCATCTATTTGGGCTGCAGTCAGTTTCTTGCCAGTTTGGAAGCCAGGACAGTAAGAAAAATAGGACCCTTTCTTAAGCTCAGCAAGGCTGAAAGCTCAGCAAGCTTTGCACACACAGTAAGAAATTATTTTGCCAAAAGACAAATAGTTCAATATTTTGCAAATATTGTTTTGCTCTCTGTAGGACAGTTATTTGCTTTGATACATTCCCACGATCTCCAGGGAACTGCACAGAAACAAAGGTGCAGATAAAGATAGAGAGAATAATAATGAAGACAGATGTCCTTAGGTGCTGATAATGTGCTCTCAGGTCACCAGGTAACTATGTCTAACAGCATTTTACTTAGTAGAGATATACACAGTTCAGAAGTAGAAAATCGGAGATGTCTGCGCAAAGGCCACGAAAGCTGTAATAGTTTATACCATCTGAGGGTGTGGCTGAACATACAACCATGTCCTCATTAAAGACTCCAGGTAAGGGCTACCAGATGCATTTTCTAGAGGTAGATAGTTCAGATGGAGGAACAGCACCAATGGTTTGAAAGACCTAATGCTTCCTGAACACACACCAGCACCACCATGGGATATTGCTGTATATGGAATCAGCATTCCCAGCCAGTCATGCACTTTGATGCTGGGGATATTAGTGACTATCTTAGGCTGTGTGAATAAAATATTATGCTTTTACTACTTGTAGGTATTACGTGAGACAGAAGGTTCCCAGCCTCCTCATTATAACACACAGAAAAAAAACAATTTGATGCCACATATTTTAACCACATAAAGTAGCTTTAGGAAGTAATCGCAGATTCCATGACGAATCCATGATATGCCAGAGACAAGACCTAGTTCAGCAGACTCTTCCTGGTCTGAGCTGTAGTGAACAAATGGACCTCACCAAAGTGTCTGGGAAATAGTGACCTCACAGCTCTTCAAGCTGCACACACATAAATGTAGATACAAAGAGAGATGAGTAGGATGGATTGAAATCTACACCAACATCAAAATTTGTTCAAGCAGGAGCTACCCATCAGGACAGATGGCTGCAGCCAAGCAAGACCTCTTCCTTCTAAGGCCAGGGACAGAAAGGAATGACCTAGAGCACCTGAGCTGGATAAATAATTTTCCACTACTCTTCTGAATAAAACACAGTGAAATGGATTGGCTCTCTAGAGAAACTGAGCATGTAAGACTGAGTACCAGACAATAGTATATGTTTATAAGCAACAGTCTGATGCAGCCAAAGAATTCTTTTTTGGATATTTTGTTGTTTAAATGAGGAAGAGAGAAGCGATTGGCAGCCTTCCACTGTAATGTGATATCTTGGCAGGGAAACACTATGTGTTATATCACAACCATATGGTGGTGGAAAAGCTTTTTTTTTTCTATTAAGTTTCTGCAATAATCTATTCCCATTTTTAATGCAGCCTTTCTGCATCCGACAAATATGTTTGCCTCTCAGTTCTATCACAAGAGTTGTTAGTATATGACTACACTTTTATACCTAATAATGGCAAACATGAAACCATCACATTTTCAGAGGTACAATTACCTCCTCTATTGTGAAAAAAGTACATGAGCACACTGATGTAATGGAGTTTCTGTGAAGAGTTAACCCTGGTTTCCCATAGGATGGTACTCTTTTTTTTTTTTCTTTTTCCCAATGGATGGGAGTACTGCCCAAATCAGCTATGATCAAATGACTTCTGGCATTCTTTGGTGACAGTGACAACAGGAAGATGTGTGGGAAGCTGTTGCTTGCATTTCTGCCTTATCTCCATTCCAGGCTCAACTTCATTCCAGGGACAGCAACAATAAATAGATTTCCTCAGATATCTTCCTATTGCTAGTGGAAACTCAGAGCAAGTCAATGCTATAGGCAACTGAGTTTTTCATACATTCTTAGGACAGGTTTCTGCTCTGGCCCAGCTGACTTTCTCCTTCTACATGTCTAGGAATCAGCAGGTAGAAACATCAGTGAATTCAATTTTTTTTTAGATTCAGAAGTCTGCAGGCTTTGAGTTTCTTGTCGGGATAAGACTTTTATCAGTATGAGGCTACAAATGAGTTTTTGGCATATGCACACTCCCCAGAATCCAGCAGCAAGCATGTGTTACTATGCTGCTCATGTTTCCAGCTTTTGCAGTCTTCTATCTTTGCAACACAAAAATGAATAAAAGTACACAGAATTTCTTTTCCACTGACAGTAATCCAAACATCACCACAATCATCTCTACATAATCCAAACATCACCACAATCATCTCTGCAATCACTTTTTTTTTTTTAACCAAGGAAGCTGAAATACAAGATAAGACAAAGAGGTACTTATCTAACAAAGCTTTCTCCAGCACAGCAAATACATTTCCATTAAGGGCTCCTGAGGCAGATCTCTGCAGGATCCTAGTTCAGAACACATGAAACCCTGCAGCTTGCTCTTGCCCAGACAACTCTGCTTGTACTCTCAGGATTGTATAGAGCAGTGGATGGGTAGCTGGATGTGCCTCTTCACTGAAGTTCTTTGGCTCACTATGGATATGCTGAAGTGCAATAATGAATTAAATAATGCCCCAAACATTTGCAGACACTTGAAAGTGAACATCTATGCAGTCAGGATGGCTTCTGGCATGGTTCTGACCCACACAGAGCAGTATTCACTCCTACAGCCCCAAGGTGTATGCTAGAGCCATGATGTTCCAGGAGCTCTCTCCAATCAGCAGGACATACACGTGTGGAGGCACAGAGAGTTTCCAAGGGTTTCCATAGGTTGCTCTGTGCTGGCAGTCCTCAAGGCCTTGATATTTTAGTAATTTCTAAAGGTTTAATTTGTAGGAAATGTGTAAGCTAAGCAATTCCCATTGATTTCAGCTATCAGCTGATGTCAAGAACTAGTTGAGCACTCCATGAAAGGAACAAAGTTTGGCCCACATTTGAGTTGGCCCCAAGTCCTTAATGAGATTGTTATGATCTGGATGCCTACGAGAAACTGATAACAAGAGAAGTACTGAACTCTACAGTGAAAACCCATAGGGAGAAAATTCAGACAGAAAACTCAACTGCTGTGATTTGCATGATGGCAATGCTGAAGTTTCTGCAAGAAACATTACCAGGGCAGGTACAAATAGGAGACTATTCCAACAAATGGTCCATAACTTGCCTACATGTTAGACTTCTCTCCTTTCATATACTTTGCACTTCTTGAACTGTAGGAACCCTAAGAGCTTTCTCTTTACAGCATGGCACATATGAATGTTATAAAAAATATTTACAGCAAAATATCCTCAAGAATTATTTATATTACTGTCATTTACATTACTGTCATTTACATTACTGTCAGCTCTTTTGAGACACTTAGATTAACCCTGTTTTTAGGGATTTTGCTAGTTAAAACTGTCCATGTCCCTTGACAAAACCCCTCACACTTTAGCCAGAGAAACCACATCTTACTAATATGATGTATTTCTGACTGACAGCATCATTTTCAACCTTTAAAAATATCCATATGCAGTAGTCAAAACATTGCAGGCTTGCAGCCCCTTGAAATCTTAATTCCAAGTCTGTCTAACTTCCTGTCAAAACTTACAGAGTAAGCAGTAATCAGAAAGATCTACTGTGAGAAAGTCAGTTTTGCAGGATCCAGTGAGACGAAAGCAAAGGGGGTTATCTTCTGATTTTCCAGAGCAGAATTGCAAAACAAACAGTTCAGCCTCAAAGCAACAAATCTGAATTGGTCATGGTACAGTTCAATGGAGAACAAATACACTCTGAAAAGAAAATGAGAGATGAAAGAAAGACTTGACTGTAATTTACATTTCTTAATATGGAAATTATGAAAATAAGTAAATGCTTATAAAAAGACATTAATAGAATTCACCCAGATTTATAGTTTGAATTTGATCCTGTCATTCCATTTTATATATAATCCAACTGCCTGAAAAGCACCATTATTGCAGTAATACTGATGTCAGCTCTGCCTAGTCATGAATAGCAAATGATGCACCAACACAGATTTCCTCTAACCTAACTATCAACCATCCCCTCTAGCAAGTATGCCTTGAGTAAAGCTTTGTATTCTGCAGGTGTTGCTAGCAGCTCTGTCCAAACCTTTGCTTGCAAGTCAGCTATAAGTAACATAGAGAGTTTTCAACTGTTCCCGTTAAGATCAGTAGTGAAATTTGCTTAAACTTTGCTGTTTCTGGGAGTGTAACTGTGTGTGGTATGTGAGTGCACTCCAAAATGCCTGATGTGCTGGTTTGGGCTGACATGGAGTTAGCTTTCTTCACAGAGGCTAGTATGGAGCTATGTTTTGGATTTGTGCAGAACACAGAGTTGATAATGCAGAGATGTTTTTGTTACTGCTGAGCAGAGCTCACACAGAGCCAAGGCCTTTG